>NC_079194.1:203659587-203744587 GCF_029499605.1 Hyla sarda | reverse complement strand
TCAAGATCAACCTATAACCCTAATAAATCCCTACTGAGTTGATCCACAGGAAGGCAAAAAAAAAAAAAAAAAAAACTCATACTAGAGGTAAAAATTCCTTCCCGACTCCAAATATGTCAGAATAAATCCCTGGAACAACTTTCTGTCCCTATAGATCTAGTATACAGAACCAGCGATGTTATTATTCTCCAAAAATGCATCCAGCCCCTTTTTGAACTTTACAGAGTTAACCATGACCACCTCCTCAGGCAGAGAATTCCACAGTCTCACTGCTCTTACAGTAAAGAACCCCCGTCTGTGCTGGAGTAGAAACCTTCTTTCCTCTAAACGTAGAGAATGCCCCCTTGTTATAGATACAGTCCCGGGTATATATCAGGGATGTGGAAATCCTATCGCCCGACGCCCGGGACAAGTAGTTTTGGGCGCCGGGCAGGTGAATTTTTTTATACATTTAGCCCTGTATCGGGCTAGCAGGGACAGACAGACTTCTCCCTCATTTTTCTTTAATGCTGGTGTGAGGCGCAGGAGCCGATGCAAGTCTGCACCTCACACCGGCGCTCAGGGTGTATGGAGGGGGCAGCTGCCCCCAGCTGACCACAGAGCCCGAGGTCGCACGTTTGCGCCACGCCCCTTATCTACCCCTTCCAGAGGATGGAGGACACAGCTCAGAAGACACAGCACGGTGAGAGAAAGGTCAAACACAGCTCGGTACACAGATCCCCCCATCCCCCGCACACAGCTCTATCCCTCCCTCTCCCCCTGCCTCCCTCTCCCCCTGCTCTGTCTCCACAGGACCTAATCCACCACAGGGAGGTTGCAAGTTTGCACGGGGAAAACACAGCAGGCGGGGGGGGGGGGGGGGGGGTGGAGGACGTACTGCACTGCACGGGGAAAACACAGAGCAGGGGGAGGGGAGAAAGGACGTCCGGTGTGAGGTGAGATTTTCAAACCCATGTAACCTCACACGGCCAGTGTGACTACAGAGCTGATGTCCACTCATGGCCGGCTCAGGTGAGGAAGCCGAGAATGCAGGCGGCAGCAGGAAGGGTGGTTGTATATGTAGGGTGTGAGTGGATGTGTGATGTCTGTATGTATGTGATGTATGATGTGGGGTGGGCAGCGGCAGGTTTATGTTTGATGTGTGTATATGTATGGTGTGAGTGTATGGTGTGAGTGTATGTGATGTCTGTCTATGTGTGATGTGTATGTAATGTATAATGTGTGTATGATGTCAGTGTGATGTCTATTTAATGTATGATGTCTGTCTATGTGTGATGTGTGTATGATGTCTGTGTATGTGTGATGTGTGTATGTAATGTATGATGTGGGGGGGCAGCGGCGGGTGTATGTATGGTGTGAGTGTATGTGTGTATGATGTCTGTATGTAATGTATGATGGGTGGGCAGCGGTGGGTGTATGTATGATGTGAGTGTATGTGTGTATGATGTATCTGTGATGTGTATGTAATGTATGATTGGGGGCAGTGGCGGGTGTATGTATGATGTGTGCATATGTATGGTGTGAGTGTATGTGTGATGTGTATGTAATGTATGATGGGTGGGCAGCGGTGGGTGTATGTATGATGTGTGTATGTATGGTGTGAGTGTGTGTGTGATGTATCTGTGATGTGTGTATGTAATGTATGATGTGGGCGGGGGCGAGTGTGTATGTATGATATGGGGACAGTGGCTGGTGCATGTATGATGTGTATGCATGAATGTTTTGTACAGGGGTGGACCGTCACGTCGGGCATTAGGAAAGCACCCTACCGCCGCCGCCAGTTGTGCCATCTAATTTTATTTAATTTTAGTGGCTTCTGGCCACCCGCACTGAATTGCACCACTAGAATCCCGCCCCCTTCATACTCGCCCGACGACCAAGAGCCCCACGGATGCACCAAACACGCCCGAACCAAAACTACAACTCCCAGCATGTTACACAATAACCTTAACTGTACTACTATACAGTGCAACATGCTGCAACACCCACACAACCATAGGCTGTATCAGGGCATGCTGGGTGTTGTAGTTATCTAGTAACTAAATGCAACTTCCAGAATTTTCTGACAAAATACACCACATAAACTGGAGAAGCAGAACACCCCCCCCCCCCCCCCCCCCAGTAACTCATAAGTCCCTATGAAGACTGAAATAGTTATTAAAATATTTTTAAAAAGTGCGTATATATGTGAATAAGCCCCTTTCCTAATAAGTTTCCAAATTTCTTTAATAAAAATAATGTACAAAAATAAACATAAGTGGTATCACTACATGTGGAAATGTCCAGGCTATTAAAATATAATGTTAATTAAATCATATGGTAAACGGTGTAAATGTAAAAAAATTGTCCAGAATTGCTCATTTTTGGTCACTTAGTGATCAAAAAGTTACATCTAGACTTTTCTGGACTTGCCTCGGGTGTAAAAGGAGCTACAGCTCTCCCGCCGCTAATAGCCTGGCATGCTGCGATCACCATGGCCGCTATTAAACCATCAGATCACCGCTGTCTAAGTTGACAGCAGTGTCTAAATGGATCTTCTATCCATCCCTGGTAGTCTAGTGGGGGGGGGGGGGGATCAGACTATTTCGGTTGAAATTATTTCATCTACCAGGACAAGTGGATTTTCTTGAGGGACAAGTAGATTGTGTTCCGCTTTAGTCCCTTGGACAAGTATTTATTTTTTATATTTTATTTTTTTCCACACCCCTGTATATAGATCATGGGAGAGATCTCTGTACTGTCCCCTGATATATTTATACATAGTTATTAGGTCTCCCCTAAGCCTTCTTTTTTCTAAACTAAATAACCCTAATTCTGATAATCTTTCTGTGTACTGTAGTCCTCCCATTCCCCGTATTACTCTGGTTGCCCATCTTTGCACCCTCTCCAGCTCCACTATATCTTTCTTGTACACTGGTGCCCAGTACTGTACACAGTATTTCATGTGTGGTCTGACTAGTGATTTATACAGCGGTAGAATTATTTCCTTGTCGTGGGCATCTATGCCCCTATTGATGCACCCCATGATTTTATTTACCTTGGCAGCAGCTGCCTTACATTGGTCACTTCAGCTAAATTTACTGTTAACTAAGACTCTTAAGTCCTTTTCCATGTCAGTTGTCCCAAGTGTTCTCCCATTTAATACATAATCCCAGCCCGTATTTTTGTTCCCCATGTGCATTACCTTACATTTATCAGTGTTGAACCTCATCTGCCACTTCCCAGCCTAAACCTCCAACCTATCCAGATCCATTTATAACAGTGCACTGTCCTCTATTGTGTTTACCGATTTACAGAGTTTAGTATCATCTGCAAAGATTGCTACTTTACTATTCAACCCCTCTGCAAGGTCATTAATATATTAAATAGATATTTATGTGCTGGGCGGTGCTGCGGCCAGTGGCAATGACGTCAAGAGTGCCAGTTAACGCTGCCTGTGCCAATTAGCACTTCGTTAGCATATAGGGAAAAACGAAGATATCGTCAGAATGGCCTAGCGGATTCGGGCATGGTGGGCATCAAACTTATCAGTGTCCCCTGCACTACCAGCAAGTACCGCTGGTTAGTGCGGGGGGAGCAAGCTGACAGTTTTCCTTTAAACAGCGAGGTATAATAGACCATGTATAATCACTGAGCATACACTATATTACGGACAGCCTTTCTACAGATGTGAATGTTGGGCGACTTCTCCTGAGGCTATGCTCAGATATAGTTTGAGGCCGTAAAACTACCCCAAAAACGGTTTTATGCCTCAAATAAGGATTCTATTTTCCTGCTGAATTCTAATAAATCACTGTGCGTGCACACATGATCTTATTGTCATAAAATTTAAGTACCAGTGCCTTCTTTTTAGCCTGTACATGCCAAAATACAGCTGTAATTTGTCACACAATTTGAGATTTTAGGGCATAAACATTTCAAAAAACATTCTATTTAAAAAACAGCCTTTCTGAGCTACAGCTGTTTCTGGAGCCCAAACAACATAGATGGTGTTAAAAAGAGGTTATCTGGCCAAAGAGCAGCACCCGCATTCTATACAGGGCTGCATCTCCAGTGTCGGAAAGCTATTTATTTCCGGGACTGGAGATGTGACATAATGCCATGCCCCCTCCATTCAGCTTTTCAAGACTGGAGAGAAAGCCCCATATAGAATGTGGGTGCTGCACAGAGATCGAGGGGGTCTCCGAGGTGGGCCCGCCGCGATCAGACATCTTATCCCCTATCCTTTGGATAGTGGATAAGATGTCTTTGGCCAGAGTACCCCTTTAGAGATCAACCCAAATGCAAACGAAACCCTGACATTTTCAGATGTTTTCTGCCTGTTAAAGACACTTGAGAATATTTTCTGAATCAAAATGAGCCTTTTAAATAAAAAATTTAAAAAAAGGATTATGCGAAGGAAGCCTAATCTTGTGGAGATGCCATAAATATTGTACTTAGGAATATTCCTTTAATGCTCCATCTTTCGATACAGAATTCAATTAAAGGAAGTTGTGGCAAATCAGTACTGAGATGAAAACCGCTAAAGGTTTGACGGCACAGTGTAAACAGAACTGTAAGGCTGATTTCCACACTGTCATCAGTGCAGGTTCAACAAATGCACCAGGGGAAAACAACATAGTTTTGGCCTCTGTTCAGGTAGCATCAGTCAGAATTTGTAGGATGGAATAGCCTTATCCCATTGAGATCAATCTGTCCATGACATACCTTCAACAGACACTGCAAGATGCAGTGAGGAATCAGCTTACATCTGGCTGTAATATGCCAAAAGAAAAACAACAGTATATGTGAACTTAGTGAGGATAAGTAAGTAGTAACTTTGATAGGAACAGCTTTCAGAAAACATGCTTTTTGCTTGCTGGATGTGCACACAGAAAATGAAGGTATGTATCATGCATTTGAAATATGCGATCATCTACAGACACAGACAATATTTAGAAGATTAAAACATACGGTAACTCCCATTAATAAGGGCAAACATAGTAAAGCCTGCACCCAGTCCCTGAATCACAACTTGGGGTCTATATAATTGCAGTTATGAAAAACTATCATGAACTAGTAGCTATATCTCAAGATAATGTTAGCAATCGGCAGGTGGTCTGGCGGCTAAGGCAAGCCTTTAACACCAGAAGTATTTTTGGGGGGCAACTGAGCAGCAAGCCACACAATATAGTTCCTCCAATAAATGAATCCCTTAAAGGGGTACTCCAATGAAAAACTTATTTTATTTTTAAAATAAGTGGTGCCAGAAAGTTAAAACAGATTTGTAAATTACTTTTATTTAAAAATCTTAATCCTTCCAATACTTATCAGCTGCTGTATAATAGGGGTGTGAATCGCCAAGAATTTGGCGATTCGATTCGAATCGCGATACCAGTGTGGCGATTCGATATATCGCGATACCGTCTAGGTGACGATACATCGCGATATATCGCCCACCTGGGAGCATTCATAGATCCCAATAGACGCCGCTGTCAGCTTTGACAGCGGCGATCTAGTACTCCGGTGCTCACTTTTCTCATGTTATCCCGTCCGGGCTGCAAAATAAAATAAAACGCACTTTATCTTACCTGCCAACGAGCCCCCAGAGCTCCGGTACACTCCGGTACAGGTGTTCGGTCCCCGGGCTGTATTCTTCTTACTTTCTGTTAGTCCGGCACGTCACATGGAGCTTCAGCCTATCACCAGCGGAGGCGGGACATCGCTGCGGCTGGTGATAGGCTGAAGCTCCATGTGACGTGCCGGACTAACAGGAAGTAAGAAGAATACAGCCCGGGGACCGAACACCTGTACCGGAGCTCCGCGGGCTCGTTGGCAGGTAAGAAAAGTGCGTTTTATTAAAAATTCCACATCCCTAAAAGAATCGATTCAAAAATATTTTGAATCGATTCTGTATCGGCAAATGAAAAATCGCGATTATCGCGAGAATCGATTTTTTCTTACATCCCTACTGTATAATAAAGAGGAAGTTGTAAAGTTCTTTTCTGTCTGACCACAGTGCTCTCTGCAGACACATCTGTCCATGTCAGGAACTGTCCAGAGCAGGAGAGGTTTGCTATTGGGATTTGCTCCTACTCTGGACAGTTCCTCGAATGGACAGAATTGTCAGCAGAGAGCACTGTGGTCAGACAGAAATTCAAAATGAAAAGAACTTCCTCTGTAGTATACAGCAGCTGATAAGTACTGGAAGGATTAGGATTTTTAAATAGAAGTAATTCACCAGTTAAGTAAAAAATAAAATAGGACGTAAATATACGTCCTGGTGAGGTGGTACTTAACGCACCAAGACATACATTTACGTCCTAAGCATAACCCCAAGCATCAGAGTGATGCCCGGATCATGCCCGGCAGGTCCAGGCTGCTGATCGCAGCCAGGGACCCGCCGGTAATAGCGGACATCCGCGATGCCCGCCATTAACCCCTCAGATGCCGTGATCAATACGGAGGTCCCCTCACCTGCCTCCGCTGCCTTCCCGGCGTCTTCTGCTCTGATCTGCCTTCCCGCAGACCAGAGCAGAAGATGACCGATAACCCTTATCAGTGCTATGTCTTATACATAGCACTGAACAGTATTAGCAATCGAGTGATTGCTATAAATAGTCCCCTATGTGGACTATTAAAGTGTAAAAATAAAAGTAAAAGTAAAAAAAATAAAAAATAAAAATTGAAAAACGTAAATTTTCCATTTTCCCTATTTCACCCCCAAAAAAAGTGTTAAAATATATTTTATACACATATTTGTTATCGCCGCGTGCGTAAATATCTGAACTATTAAAATAAAATGTTAATGATCGGCAACTCACCATCTCAGCTGGTATGTTCTTCTTTATTGAAGCATACTCACATAATGTAACAGAGGGAGAGGGTAGTGGGGGGATAGTGATGTGCGACCGAGCTCCTGTTTCGCACACTAAGTGTGCTTCCTCCGGCCAGGAGGAAGCACACTTAGTGTGCGAAACAGGAGCTCGGTCGCACATCACTATCCCCCCCACTACCCTCTCCCTCTGTTACATTGTTATGCGAGTATGCTTCAATAAAGAAGAACATACCAGCCGAGATGGTGAGTTGCCGATTTCTTCTCTTCGAATATCATATGAAAATCTCATTGTGTCAGAGCACCACCAGCAGCACCCAGCTACACCGACGCACATCCAACACGTTAGTTTCCGCCATAAGCGCAGTGCCGTGCAACTTCTTGTATAAAATGTTAATGATACCATACGGTGAACGGAGTGAGCGTAAAAATAAAAAAAAGGTCCAAAATAGCTTTTTTTTTTATAACATTTTATTAAATTTTTATTTTTTTATAAAAAATGGATTAAAAGTTTTACATAAGCAAATATGGTATCAATAAAAAGTACAGATCACTGCGCAAAAAATGGGCCCTCATACCACTGCTTATACAGAAAAATGAAAAAGTTATATGTCTTCAAAATAGGGGGATTTTAAACGTACTCATTTGCGCTTAAAAAAAAAAAAAATCACTAACTTTTTAACCAACAGTAATAGAAAAGTATGTTATCATGGGTATCATTTTAATCGTATTGACCCAAAGAATAAAGAACACCTGTCATTTTTACCGTAAATTGTACGGCGTGAAAACGAAACCTTCCAAAATTAGCAAAATTGCGGTTTTCTTTTTAATTTCCCCACACAAATAGTATTTTTTTTTAATTGCGCCATACATTTTATGGTAAAGTGAGTGGTGGCATTACAACGGACAACTGGTCGCGCAAAAAACAAGCCCTCAGTCCTTAAAGCCCAAATGGACTGAGTCCTTAAAGGACAACTGTAGTGGCACACTTTTATATATGCCTGTGCCTCAAAAAAATAAACTCATACATACCTTCCTACGAGCCCCCGTTGGTCCGGCACAGGCCTCACGGTCCGGTAGTGCTGACGTCATTCCACTTCCCGGGGATGCTGCAGAGCCGTCGACGTATCACCGGCTGTAGGGATGTCCCGCCCCGGCCTGTGATAGGCTGAGCCCACTGTCATGTAAGAAGCCGGCCAGAGCTCCTTACATGACAGTGGGCTCAGCCTATCACCGACCGGGGCGGGACATCGCTACGGCCGGTGATACGCCGACGGCCCTGCGGCGTCCCCGTCCCCAGGAAGTGGAATGACGTCAGCACTGCCGGACCGTGAGGCCAGTGCCGGACCAACGGGGGCTCGTAGGAAGGTATGTATAAGTTTGTTTATTTTTGAGGCCCGGGCACGGGCATATCCAGTGGTCCCTCAATATATGATATTAATTAGCTCCAGGAGAACCATCATATGTTGAAACCATCATATGTCGAGTACATATGTCTATGTAAAAATGGTAATTAGTTCTGGGGCCTTGGAACCATTGTATGTTGAATACATATCTCTATGGGAAACTGCTAATTGGTTCTGGGATGACCATTGTATGTGGAGTGTTTAACAAACCAGGGTGCCTCCAGCTGTTGCACAACTACAACTCCCAGCATGCATGTACAGCCATTGACTGTCTGGGTATGCTGGGAGTTATAGTTTTGCAACAGCTGGAGGCACACTGATAGGGAAACATTGATGTATGGGGTGTATAGTGTGTATATGTACTGTATGTGATGTGTGACATCGCATACAGTACTTTACAGCTCTTTAAATACCTTCAGGGGGGAGGGGGGGGGGACAGAATGTCCTTCATTATGATCCTGCCGACTACAGCTCTATAGGAAAGGAAGGGGAGGGCAGCCAGCAGCTCATTGGATGCCTGCAGCAAGATGCTGCAGGCTATTGGCTATGGCTGCACTGGGGGGCGGGGCTTACAAGGAGCTCACAGTGGAAGCCTGCGTGAGTTAGCAGGACAGCATGTGAGTAACGGGAGGCAGAACGGGGCACATTATACAACCATCTGTCAGTTGCTGAAGTTGTCAGCGCTGTCAGATAGCTGTTTGTATGATGGCCCCAACACACAGCAGCATCATATGTCGATACTGCCTTCAACATACGATGGGCTCTGAGAGGCCATCATATGTTGAAATGATCATATGTCGGGGCCATCATAAGTCGGGGGGGGGGGGGGGTCACTGTGTAAAAGTGTACCACTACACTTGTCCTTTAAGGGGTTAAGGACAGTGTCTGATTGGGCCAATTTTTCATTTTTGCATTTATATTCTTTCCTTCTCGCCCTTCAAAATCCATAACTCATTTTTCCAGTGCACTTTACAGTAAAACAGACATGTTCTATTAATTCTGTGTATCAACACTAGAAAAATACTCATGTTAACATGGCTTTTCTATTACTGTACTATTTCTTTAAATATTTTTAAGTTAAAACTTGACAATATCAGTATGCTATAATTGTCTTATTCTTATTTTTCCATATATAGGCTCATTTTTGCGCCATGACCTGTAGTTTTTAATTGGTACCATTTATGTTTATATAGTTCTTTTTAATCTTTTTTTCTGATGTATGAAAAGACCAAAAGTCATCAATGGGGGAGTTTGGTTTTCTTAACGTTTATGTCGTTCACTGCACAGAATCATCAACATTATGGGGGAGACTTTGAAAAAACTGTGTAGAGTAGGAGTAGTGTAATCTCAAAGAGGAGGATAAGTTGCTGCCAAACACCTTCAGCAGCATGTTATTCCCGATAGATAAATTGGATAAGGCATGTAAAAACCTAAACATTCATGGGGAATATTCATTAAAGGAGTACTCTGGTGCAGACTACTCCTGTTCCGTCCTGCCCGGGCTGCAAAAAAAAATAAAAATAAAATAAATGAAAATAAACCACTCACTCACCTTCCTGGGTTTCTGCAGAGTGCCTCTACAGCTGATCGGTCCTCCGGTCCATCTTCTTCATACTTCCCTATTAACGAAGTGTCACATGGCGCTCAGCCTATCCTCGGCCGCCGCGATGTTCTGCCTCGGCCCATAATAGGCTGAGCGCCATGTGACGCTTCGTTAATACGGAAGTATGAAGAAGATGGACCGGAGGACCGATCAGCTGTAGTGGCGCTCCGCGGGAACCCAGGAAGGAGAGTGATTATTTTAATTTTTTTTGCAGCCCGAGCAGGACGGAGCAGGAATACTCAGCACCAGAGTACTCCTTTAAAACCTGTCCTAAGGAAAAGTTCACTAGTTGCCCATAGCAGCCAGATTTTTATTTTTCAGAGGCCTTTTTAAAAATTAGAAGTGACCCAATTGGTTACTATTGTATATTATACTTTCCCTCCACACAGGTTTTGATAAATTGCCCCTGCAGTCTTTCCCCACCCCCACTACATTTCACCTCAGCCTGGAATAAGGCTGCTCTCCTGACTGTTTTACTAAATAATTGGACTCCCCATTAACTCATTCTGAAACATCTCTTACAATTCTATTTATAAATTCTTAGTAGAAATTGACAACTAGGTGTTACCAGTTAAAGATGTGTTGCAGCAGTTTCACACCACCAAATCAGTGCTGGCACTAACACCTCTTTCACAAGGAAAATGGTAACAGCCAAGTATCAATGTATTGATACATTTTTATTTGAAGAAATGATATGAGGATAAGGTAAAACATACATCATGAGAGCTGCTTGGTCAAATGCTTGCTTCAGCTGGCTCATCATGGCTAGAGCATATATACCACTTCAGTCAGTCTATAGATGCTGTCAGCGAATCATACCAGTTACATTTGTTATTAAGGTTAATTGCTGCCCTAATGTAACATGCCTGATGTCTCTACTGTCTAAAGAGCATCTCCCAGTATCTTTAGGGTACAGCCACACATGGCAATTGTACTGTGGAATTTCTGAACAAATTTCTTAATGGAAATCGCAACATTTAGGTCCCACACACACTACGGTCATTCTGCTCAGAAACATCTGAACAAAATACACTTGCAGCAGCCTCCCATTGGGTTTAATGAGATTCTGATACTCTGTTCACACGTCTCACGTTCCGTAAAAGAACTTCCGACGCAGAATCCAATTGGAAAAGCCCATTAGTCAATTGGACTTTTGTTTCTGAAGCTTATTTCCGCTCAGATCCCAAGAGTACATGGGCCATCATAGTAAAACTAAAAAATCATCATCCACACACTAAGGAAAAAAATTATACACAGTCTATGCAGATTGATCTGCACTATTGATAATGAAATTGGCACCATGTTCATTTATGTTGTGGATACATTGCCTTTGATGTCAATAGGGAAATTCTACAAAAAAAGAGCAAAGTCAAAACTAGTTGCAGATTTAACTGCAGATGTGATAGTGCAAGTTTTAAATACATTTAATTTTCCTGTTTACCAGATCATGTGGATTTGGGTTCAGATTGTACAGATTTTCTGCTGTAGAGTGGCTGTACCCCTCTAACACACTTCTCATCTGTACATAATTATATGACAATAAGTAGGAGATGAGTGGACAGTCACAAGGCATGCGCACAAAAAAAACAAACCATGAAGCATGAGGTTGAAGTAGAAAGATTACCTTGAGCTGACCTACAACCATACTGACAATACAGTTGTCAGGTGTTGGCTGATGGTCTTGCGAAGTAATGCTATGTTGGATCTTCTGAAAAGGAAGCATCTGTAAGATGAAATATGTATGAGATCTCAAATAATGGAGGGAAATGCAAAAATACTAAAAAAAAAAAAAAAGAAAAAGATCTGTTCGCCTAAAGGGGTTGTCCCCTTAAAATTAAACATAGTTAAATTATAAATATTATATTGGCATAAAATGTTTATCTCAACAGATATTACAGAAATAATGTCAGTATCTGCTTTTTTTTATTTTTTTAAATAGCAATAGCAAGGTGGACATGAATACTTAGGGGGAGAGCAAAACCTGACCAGAGGAAAAGTTGCTGAGTTGCCCATAGTAACCAGATTGCTTCCTTCATTTTTCAGAAATGAATGAAAGAAGTGATCTGATTGGTTGCTATGGGCAACTCAGCAACTTTTCCTCTGGACAGGTTTTTATAAATCTGTCCCTTAGGTTTTGCGTCTCTTTCCTATAGCTATGTGAAGGGATCCCTGATGTGGCTAGTCAAATGCCTCTGAATGCGCCTTGTCAACACGACTGACTTCAGATGAAATGAAAGCCTTTTTACAGAACTAGGGCCATGGACAAGCTTATTAAAAAGGTAACTTTAGGCAGAAAACTTCTGTGCAGAAATTCACCTGACAGCGGAGCGCTGGCATGTTCTGCCGGCGCTCCGCTTTCTGGCGAATGTCTGCGCAGAAATTTTCCACAGTGCGGACCACTCGGAAATGTGCCGTCTCATAGACAACAATGCATTTCTGTGAAGACTCTGCAGAAAGAATAGACATGTCTATTCTTTCTGCAGACTCCCGGATGCGGAAATTCCTCCCTGTGAACAGCACAGCAGAATCCTACTGATATCTATGAGACTCTGCTGCTGTGGAATCTCCGAGCGGAATTCTAATGCGGAACTCGTATCATGTGAACATAGTCTTACTCTCATTGTTACTAGTGCTACATAACAATGCTAACAGTAATAGATTATTTCTAGGAGACATATTTCCTTTTTTTTGGTATTTATTTTGAGACAACCCCTTTAAGAGCTGTTTTATATATGTATTTCACGTTATATTTCTATATAGTCATTTGGAGAAATTCTACTAGTTCTGCATAAGGATGACTCCACTCTGCTGTCGGTCACGGGACCTAACTTTTTAAGGATTCAAACCATATGTAAGCTACAATGCCATATGTAAGCTGCAGACACAGTTGGAGAGCAATTAGGGTATGAAAACAAACTGTACCTTTCCTGGGGCTGATGATGGTTGTAAAAATTATTAAATTACCTTTTGAATTCTCTGCCAAGGTTCAAGATGGTCTTGATCATGCTAAACTCACAGCCTCTCCTTAAATGATGTACAGAGCTCTGTGAATCAGTCAAGGGGCTGTGATGGGAGAGTTAGTAAGGAGGCATGCCAGGCCATGGGACTTCAGCAGCTCATCTCCACCTGCTTAACTAAACTAAAGTAGATTTTTCTATACTTACTATAAAATTTCTTTCTCGGAGGATCCATTGAGGGTGGGGGGGGGGGGGGGGAAACAGGAAACTTAGGTATATCTTGCTGCCACTAGGCATTAGCAAAGAAGTCGGCCCCTCCTGGCAGGATATACCCCGCCCAGTGACTGAGCTAATCAGTTTAGTGCCAAAGCTGTAAGAGGAAACCGAAAAATTACTACAGAGGGTCCGAAGAAGACCCAGACAAAAAAATAAACAACCGAACAAACCCACCCGACTCAGGTTAAACTAATAACCAACGGGTGGGTGCTGTGTCCCCAATGGATCCTCCGAGAAAAGAGATTTAACAGTAAGTATAAAAAAATTCTACTTTTCTCGTTCAGCTCCATTGGGGAGACAAAGGAACCGTGGGGTGTACCAAAGCAGTCCCCGGGGTGGGAAATCAGAACCCAGCTAGAGAGAATCAGGAAGATGGCAGCACCACCACTGCCGCCTGCAACACTTTAAGCCCCTGGTAGAACTTGGTGAACGTGTGCACAGGTGACCAAGTGGCTGCCTTACACACCTGCAGTGCCGAAGCCCTGTTGAGGACTGCCCATGAGGCCCCAACAGAGCGGGTGAATTGTGCCATAACTCAGAAAGGAGAAAGGAAGAGCCTTACCCTTAGAACGATAGGCCTCTGGTATGGCAGACCAGATCCACCGGGATATGGTTGTCTTAGAAGCCGGAAGCCCCTTGCGCCGGCCTTCCAGAATGACGAACAGCGAAACAGAAAAGAAAAGGTGGCCAAGAGATAGACACGCCGAGCTGTGACGAAGTCCAAGTTGTGGAGAGAACGCTCCTTAGGGTGAGACTAAGCCGGGCAGAAGGAGGGAAGGACGATATTCTTGTTCAGATGAAAAGAGACCACCTCGGCAGAAAAGCCAGTACCGGCCGAAGTAAAGCTTTGTCCAGGTGAAGGACAAGAAAGGGGGGGTCGGCAGAAGAAAGCTGCCAATTCCGAAACCCGCCGGATGGAGGTCACAGCCATGATAAAAGACACTTTCCAAGAAAGGAAGCGGAGATAGATCTCCTGAAGGGGTTCAAACGGGGCACCTTGCAAAGCGCTGAGAACAAAATTCAGGTCCCAGGGCGGAGTGGGAGACCTGTAAGGAGGAGCCTTGTGAGCCACACCCTGAAGGAAGGTACAAACATGAGGGTCAGAAGCAAGGGGGTGCTGAAAAAGAACATTTTCCGTTGAGGTAACTAAGTGACAAATGCGTTTCCAGCCCCGACTGCAGAAAAAAAAAAAGCAGGTTTGGCAATGAAAAAACAACGGGAGACAGGGATCGGACCTTGTACCACCGAAAGTAGGCACGCCAGGTCCTGAGACAAATCCTGGCAGAGGACGGTTTACGTGCCCGAAGCATGGTGCGAATGACCCAGAGAGAAACCGCGAGCCCTTAACTCTGCGGTTTCAACCGCCACGCCATCAAACGCCGCAGCAGTGAATTGGGGTGGCAAAGAGGACCTTGAAAGAGATGGGCGGGCCAATCTGGGAGCCGCATGGAAAAGTCTGCCACGAGACGAACTACATCGGCAAACCATGGGCACCGGGGCCAATTCGGAGCCACCAGAATCACTGAGATGCCTTGAGCTTCCTCACTACCCTGGGCAGGAGGGGAAGCAGAGGGAAGAGGTAAGGGAGAGTGAACTGTGACCAGGGAACGACCAACACGTCCACAGCCAGAGGATTGCAGGATTTTGCCACGAAGGCGGGAACCTGGCGGTTTAGGCGGGACACAAAGAGGTGCAAATTGCTGCAAACACCTCCGGGTGGAGAGACCACTCCCTGAGGTCAAGCAAGGAGCGACTCAAAGTCCGCCTCCCAATTGTCCACCCCCAGAATGTGGATCGCAGAGATGGATAGAACCTGGTGTTCCGCCTAGACAAGGATCCTTGTTACGTCAGTCATTGCCGCGAGGCTGCGAGTGCCACCCTGACGACTGATATAGGCCACAGCTGTGGCGTTGTCCGTTTGGACCCGATCCGGATGACCCCAGAGTGACAACTCCCAGTGGAGGAGACAAAGAAAAATGGTCCAAAGCTCCAGGATGTTGATGGGGAGACTGGCTTCTTTGGAGTTTGGGGGGGGGGGGACCAACAGCCCTGAACCGTCCTGAAAAACTCACCTACCGAAGTCTTTAACCAGCTTAGTGCCACGCTGCATCATACCAGGCTGTCATAGCGGGTCGAGCAGGGGCAAGAGGGGACCCCGACCCAGGGCACATCCCTAGCGCTGGTGGCAAGAAGGAGTTAACGGTGCATACTTTATGGGGGAACCAGGCAGCACCATGCTACTGTCACCCTAACCTAAATAAAATAATAAAGGAGCAAAAACTCAAACTCTAGAAAAACAAGAAAAAATGAATAAAGGAGAAGATGACCAGGTCTGAAGAGCTACAGATCTGCATCTGCCTCCTACTGACACTAAGCTAAAACTGATTAGCTCAGAGTCAGTGGGCGGGGTATATCCTGCCAGGAGAGGCAGACTTTTTTTTTTTGTTAATGCCTAGTGTCAGCAAGATATACCCAGTATAGGTTCCTGTATCTCCCGATTGAGCCGAACAAGAAATTGTAATTTTGGCAACCACTATCAACTCTAGGAAAGGTGCAGTGTGCTTTTATACTCTAACAGCTATACAACGATGTATGCAGCTTTTAGCAGAAAATGCAGCTGACAGACTTCCTTTAAACTTTTGTCAGGAAACAAGAACACCTGCAACACCGGAAGTACCCTTTTGAGATAAGCACACAACGCTGATAAAGGGTACGTTCCCACGTGCTGTATTTTGCTGCATATTTTCTTTCCCATTGAAGTCAATGGGTAGCAAAATACTCCGCTTATTTTGCTTCCCATTGACTTCAGTGGGTAGGAAAATGCGCAGCAGCAAATATGCAGCAAAATACGGCATGTGGGACCATACCCTAAGACTATATATGTACACATTTATTCACTGACAGGCAAGTCAGCCTTCACATTCTGCAACAGACTGAATCAAGGTGTGGTTGTGAATTCCCATGGCTTCTTTTCCTTAAAGGGGTACTCCACCCCTCGACATCTTATACCGTATCCAAAGGATAGGGGATAAGATGTCAGATCGCGGGGGTACCACTGCTGGGGAACCCTTGATCTCTCCTGCTGCCCCCCCCCCGTACATCAGCTGTTTGCTCCGTGGTTGAAGATAGGCGATAGAGGGGACGGGTAATCGTGACGTCAAGGACCCACCCCCTTGTGACGTCACACCCCACCCACTCAATTCAAGTCTATGGGAGGGGACGTGGCGGCCATCACGCTCCTCCCATAGGCTTGCATTAAGGGGGCAGGGTGTGATGTTATGTCATCACGATACTCCATCCCTTGTATCCCCCGTCATCAGCCACGGAGCAAACATAGCTTCAGCCTGCTGACTTACGGGGGGTGCAGCAGGAGAGATCGCGGGGGTCCCCAGCAGTGGATGCTCTGCACTCAATGCAGTGGACAAAAATTTGCTTCTTGATGCATTTTCTCTTCACTCATATCACACTATTTAAACAGACTGGTGCAGATGAGAGCCTAATGCTATGTTCACATGGCAAAATTTCCATGCAGAATGAAGAGGAAAATTTCAGCTTTGAAATTCTGCTACATGAAGTTAACATTGTGGTGAAGGAAATTTCCTCTGTCCCATTCACACAGTCAATTTTCCGTCGCAGAATTTTAACTGCGGAAATACTGTATTCCAGATTCTGCAAACACATTGAATCTGTCAATAGTCTTGCAGAATTCAAAAGTCTACTGAAGTCAAAAGGACTCTGAATTCCATCCGGAATCTGTGTGTTGAGCACAAGAAAGTCTGCATAAATTCAGCAACAATTTCATGGAAATTACACAAGGAATCTGAAAAACAAATCCACTGCCAGCTTGGCTGAAAGGAATCTGATCGGAAGCACAGAAATTCCACTATGTGAACATGGCCTTACACAGACCTGAAAGCGGAAACTCATGTGCAGACACATCTTGATTCAGCCCAAATGTTTCTATCAGCTCAACTTACATACCTGGGATAATGGGAACCAGAAGTGTGACCCTCACCTATAAAACATGTATTATATAACTTATAGATATGCTATAAATGTCTGACAAAAGGAAGAAAAAAAAAAGTGAAGAAATTCAACTTCTACTGAAGAGTACTTACTGACAACTTCTCAATAATTGCATCTTTGCCTTGATATTGCTGGCCTTCCCAAGTTAGACATGAGGCATCAGTCTGAAGAATAAAAAAGTTAGGAAAAGGCTATTAGATAATTGTAAAATCTTCAAAAGTTCAACCTGAGGACAGGTGTGGCACTGTTTTTGGACAAAAGCAATGTTTTCCGATCCTAGATAACCCTATCTAATTGTGTTATGAAAAGACACAAAACCTGAAGGCCTATTCCTATGCTTTAAGATTAGGATAGGATACTAACATTCATGATCATTAGAGGTTTGACTTTTCAGACCCCCCACTGCACTGAAAGGTTTTGTCTGCAGTTGTCATCATTGTTCAAGAAAACAATGAAGGAGCCGCAGCGGTCAGACCACTAGCCATCAGTAAGTGATGTCATAGCCTAGCAATATGCCATCATTTTATATGGTAAAACACATTAAAGAAAAACAAAATGAAATAAAGTCTTCTCTTCAGATACTCACATATATTGCTTTTAATTGCGTTCTATCACTGTCAAAAAGCTGATAATAATGATGTACAAAGCTACAGCCAATCTGTTCCCAAATCTGCTTCTCGTCCATCCTGAATGCTTACACAACTGAAACCTAAATGAGTAAAGAACATAAGAACAGTTAAGAACCAACATTATAACTATGGAGATCTCAGAGGTACATTATATCTAAAACTAATAGAAAATCAGAGGTGCCACCTAAGCTCCAAAATCTCATGACCAACCCATACCCGGCAGTTCCCGGTTGCCATCAACAGCCAGGACCCGCAGCTAATACCCTTTAGACGCCGAAATCAAAGTTGACCGTACCGGTTAGCTCAGTGGGCTGTTTTGGACTGCCGCGGTGAGGACAGCAGGAGGGTCCTTACCTTGTCTACCGCCGTCCGATCGTCACTCTGCTGCTTCATGCCTGAGATCCAGGCTGGAGCAGCAGAGCAACGATAACACTGATCAATGCAATTCTATGACTTTGCATTGATCAGTGTCTGCAATCAAGGTATTGCATGTTATAGTCCCCTATGGGGGCTTTAACATTGCAAAAAAAAAAAAAAAAAGGGGTAAAACATTGTTAATGAATGTTATTTAACCCCTTCCCTAATAAAGAGTTTGAATCAACCCCCCTTTTCCCATTAAAATAAAAGTAAATAAAAATATGTGGTGTTGCCGTGTGTGTAAATGTCCGAACTATGAAAATATGTTAATTAAACTGCACGGTTAATGGCGTACACGTAAGAAAATTACAGAGTTCAAAATTGCGAATTTTTGGTCACTTTGTAAAAAGTTATAGGAGTCAGAAGATAACAATTTTACACATACTAATTTTGATGCATGTAGTTATTTATTTTTTTAAGTAGTAAAATAAAACCTATATAAATTAGGTATCCTTAGTAACTGTACAAACCTACAGAATAAAGATATGGTGTCATTTTCACCAAAAATCGCATTGCATAGAATCGGAAGCCCCCAAAATTTTAAAAATGACGTTTTTTCTTTTTTTCAATTTTGCGGTGAAATGATTGATGTCATTATAAAGTACAATTGATGGCACAAAAAATAAGCCCTTATATGGGTCTGTAGGTGTAAAATTGAAAGTGTTATGATTTTTAGAAGTTGATGAGGAAAAAATGAAAATGCAAAAACTGAAAAACCCTGTGTTCTTAAGGGGGTTAAGAGCTTACTTTGAGAATTGCAGTTGCTCAAATGTGCCTTTCTATGAGTTCACCAAGAACTTTATTCTTTGGATCATCAGTATGGCTAGAACTCATTCAGACTACATAATCTCTGTCCGGAGATATTCCAGGCAGATTCCATCTGTAGCAGGCGATAGCAGAACAAGCTGGAGCTAGAACCGCTCGGAAATGTGCCGTTTAAAATCTTAATCCTTTCAGTACTTATGAGCTTCTGAAGTTAAGGTTGTTCTTTTCTGTCTAAGTGCTCTCTGATGACACCTGTCTCGGGAAACGCCCAGTTTAGAAGTAAATCCCCATAGCAAACCTTCTAAACTGGGCGGTTCCCGAGACACGTGTCATCAGAGAGGACTTAGACAGAAAAGAACAACCTTAACTTCAGAAGCTCATAAGTACTGAAAGGATTACGATTTTTTAATAGAAGTAATTTACAAATCTGTTTAACTTTCTGGAGCAAGTTGATATATATAAAAAAGTATTTTTCCTTGAATACCCCTTTAAGCAGATTTCATGGGAAGAATGAACATGTTCATTCTTTCAGCAGAGTTTGGGATACTATTGTTTTGCAGTGTACTAGCAGAACTATACTCCAATGCCAAGTACAGACGGCGATGCAGATCCATACTCAGTGCTAGGGCTGGGCACGTATGACCTTATTAAATTAGCAATTTTAGCAAAAATTCTAATCATGTTGCACTAAATAAGTACTAAATCAAATTAAATCAATTACCTCACTCACTTCCCAATATTATGATGTATTAGTACATCAAATGTCAGGAAGTTTAAAAGAAAAGATAATTTAAAAGGAATTTAAAAGGGGTACACCAGTGGAAAACTTTTTTAAATCAACTAGTGCCAGAAAGTTAAAGAGTAGCACCCACCATTTAAATTATTTTTTTTCTGTCCCTATCTATTGCTAATCTACTCCTAACCCCCTCCCTGCCTTTAAAAAAATGTTTCCTACCTTCTAAATGGCTTGTACATGCCGGGGGTGGGGACGGGCTGCGCGCGAGGCCAGTGAGCCAATGCGCGCAGACCCGGCATTCACAGCGATCACTCCCGCCTTTCTGATTGACAGGCAGGGAGCGAGCGCAGTCTGACTGAATTCGGACCGATTGCCCATCCGAGATTGGTCCGAATTCAGCAGTGACGTCACACCAGGCTGTAGCCGGCCACTAGGGAGAAGACCCCTAGTGGCCGGATTTCAAATAGAAAAGAATATATTTTAAACACAAAAAAAATAATTGATGCATATTAGAGATATGTTGTAGTTAGGGATGTCCCGATACCATTTTTTTTAAGACCGAGAACGAGTACCGATACTTTAATTCTAGTACTCGCCGATTCCAAGTACGAGTACTTATATTTTAAAGGGAATCTGACAGCAGGGTGACGCGGTTTCTGGCGCAGTTTACCGTATGATATGTGGGTCCTTGTTGTGTTCAATGGAGGCGGCTGCTGTAGTATGAGCCAAGATTTCTCTCTTCTCCATTGGACAGAACAGGGAATTTGCATTGGTGTCGAGACCAATGTCTCCTGAGCGATTGCGCTGATGTTCACATGGTGAGCAGGGGTAGAAACCGGGTCACCTACTGTAAGATTGCCTTTAATAGTAGGCAGTAGACCCTTGTAGGTAGTATAGATAGTTGCAGCCCCCCTGTAGACCGCAGACCGCCCCCACATGTAGACAGTGCCCCTTTTTAAACAGCAGGCCCCCTCTTGTAGACAGTGCCCCCTTGTAAACAGCAGCAGCCCCCCTTGTACAGTGCCCCCTTGTAAACAGCAGCAGCCCCCCCTTGTACACAGTGCCCCCTTGTAAACAGCAGCAGCCCCCTTGTAGACAGTGCCCCCTTGTAAACAGCAGCAGCCCCCCTTGTACACAGTGCCCCCTTGTAAACAGCAGCAGCCCCCCCCCCCCCTCCCTCTTCCCCTGTAGTTGCTCACCTGCAGTTGCCGCCCCGCTGCCCGCATCCCCGTTCTGCTGTCAGAATCATAGCCTCCTATGGAGGAGCACGTGACATACACGTCACTCCTCCTTCCTCCGTAGCGTTACGCTGGGCGCAGGGGAGGAGGTAGAGTGACGTGTGTCTCATGTTCCTCCATAGGACGCCATGATGTGGATGGCAGAACGGGGATGCGGATGGCAGGACAGGGATGCGGATGGCAGGACGGGGAAGCGGCCGCAGTGCAGCAGGTATCTGCCTTGTTATCGGGTATCGAGTCCCCGATACCATGAAAATGCCGGGTATCGACCCAGATACCGATACTAGTATCGGTATCGGGACATCCCTAGTTGTAGTACATAAAAAATAAAAATAAAAAAAGTTCATAACAGTGCCCATTTAAACAGATTTGTAAATTACTTCTATTTAAAAATCTTTTATCCTTTGGATAGGGGATAAGACGTCTAGGGGCGGAGTTCCCTTTTAAGCTGTTAAGGACCAAGGGCGTAAACTTACACCCCTAGCCCCCCTCCCGTGATATAACGCAGGGTTACACGGTGACACCGCATGATATCACGGCGGGCCCGGTGTCATAGTGAAGCCGGGACCCGCCGCTAATAGCGCTCAGCACTGATCAGTGCCGCGCCCTATTAACCCTTTAGCCGCGCGCTCAAAGCTGAACCGCGCAGCTAAAAGTGAAAGTAAAATGTGCCGGTTAGCTCAGGGAGCTGTTCGGGATCGCGGTGGTATAATCGCAGCATCCCGAACAGCTGTAGCACAGGAGGAGGTCTTCTTACCTTCCTTCCTGCAGTCCGATCGCCGAATGAATGCTTCAAGCCTGAGATCCAGGCTTGAGCATTTAATCGCCGAAAACACTGATTGATCCATTACTATGAAGATGCATCAATCAGTGGTAAAGATCAGTAAATGCAATGCTATAGCCCCCCCTGGGGGCTATAAAATGGCATAAGAAAAGTGTAAAAAAAATCATTAACCCTTTCAATGATCCCTTCCCCTAATAAAATTTTGAATCACTCGGCATTTCCAAGAATAAAAAAAAAAAAACTGTGTAAATAAAAATAAAAACATATGTGGTATCGCCGCATGCGGAAATGTCCGAATTATAAAAATATACTGCTTTTTAAACCGCACGTTCAATGGCGTACGCGCAAAAAAATTCCAAAGTCCAAAATAGCGTATTTTTGGTCACTTTTTATATCATGAAAAGATGAATAAAAAGCGATCAAAAAGTGCGATCAATGCGAAAATGGTACCGACAAAAACTGCAGATCACGGCGCAAAAAGTGAGCCCTCATAGCCTCCTGAACAGCTCAGAAAATGACAATTTTAAACGTATAAATTTTCCTGCATGTATTTATGATTTTTTTCAGTAGTAATACAAAATCAAACCTATATAAGTAGGGTATCATTTTAACCGTATGGACCTAGAGAATAAAGAAAAGGTGTAATTTTTAATGAAAAATGTACTACGTAGAAACGGAAGCCCCCAAAAGTTACAAAATGGCATTTTTTTTTCAATTTTGTCGCACAATTTTTTTCCCGTTTCGCCGTAGATTTTTGGGTACAATGACTGATGTTGTTACAAAGTAGAATTGGTGGCGCAAAAAATACGCCATAATACAGATTTTTAGGTGCAAAATTGAAAGTTATGATTTTTTTTAAAGGTAAAGGAGGAAAAAACTAAAGTGCAAAAAACGAAAAACGCCTGGTCCTTAAGGGGTTAAAGGAGTAGTTCGGCGCGCACTTCTCATTTTATCCCGTCCGGGCTGCAAAATAAAAGAAAACAAACTTTCTCTTACCTGCCAACGAGCCCCCGGTGCTCCAGTTCACTCCGGTACAGGTGTTCGGTCCCCGGGCTGTATTCTTACTTCCTGTAAGCCCGGCACGTCACACGGAGCTTCAGCCTATCACCAGCCACAGCAATGTCCCGCCTCGGCCGGTGATAGCCCGGCACGTCACACGGAGCTTCAGCCTATCACCAGCAGAGGCGGGACATTGCTGCGGCTGGTGATAGGCTGAAGCTCCGTGTCACGTGTCGGGCTAACAGGAAGTAAGAAGAATACAGCCCGGGGACCGAACACCTGTACCGGAGCTCCGGGGGCTCGTCGGCAGGTAAGAGAAAGTTTGTTTTCTTTTATTTTGCAGCCCGGACGGGATAAAATGAGAAAAGTGCACGCCGGAGTACTCTTTTAATATATCTGTTGTTAACCCATTATTTTTGGCAGAGAAAAAATAAATAAAAAATAAAAATGCATGCAACGTCTTTTCTCCGCTAAAAATAATGGAATAGTAACCAAACAAGTGCAGACGGGTAACAAAGGGGATCTATTTACAGCAGTTTGCAAAAGGCTTGAACAGATTTGAGAACAGGCATGAATTAACAGGGATTGATGTTAATGTGAATGAGCCCTTACTTACAACTACTAAATTTTTAGATCCAGTTCACTGACCATCTACTCTTTACCAATCCACCATTAATGTAAGAAAAAAACTAAGAAAAATGACTCAAGACCTGAGTTTCTATCTACCTGGACTCCATGTTCCACCTACAGTATGACCCATCAATTAGATGCCAAGGTACCTCGCCCAGTACTTATTTAGGTTTCATGGCTTTTGCATTTGTCCTTCTAGCAGGGTTGTCCTTAATACGGCTGCTGAGACTTTCTCAGTTTAAGGATACGCTTCTGTCTAATATACTAAGGGGGACATTTATCATCGTTGCTTTGGTAAGCAAGTTCTGTAGGGATTTTTTTGCTTTAGTTTTGCTTATGTATGGCACATTTATCATACTATCACAGGGGGGGGGGGGTTGATAAATTTGGCTTACATAAGCAAAAACCAATAAATCCCTTTTGGATACCATTTCTTTTAGCACACAAGCAAAAATCAATAAATGACTTCAGAACACCAATTTGCATCTTTGAAAAAAAATGTGATATATATATATATGTGTGTGTGTGTTTATGACTTTTTTTACCACTTTTTTTCCCCCAAATGTACTTTAATTTTTTTACTTCTCATTTCAGATCAGTGTATCCTGTGTATTACTTTAGATTCAGAGGACTACGGTGACCAGTGTTTGTTTAATGTTAATAAAATGGTTAACGAGGGCTTTTGGGGGATTGTGTTTTTTTGGAATATTTTTTTTTTTAAACTTGTGTTTTTTTTATTTACTTTACAGGCTTAGTAGTGGAAGCTGTCTTATAGAGACCATTACTAAGCCTGGGCTTAGTGTTAGCCACAAAAAACCGCTAGCACTAACCAATTATTACCCCGATACCCACCGCCACAGGGGTGTCGGGAAGAGCCGGTACCTACAGGCCCTGAGCATCAAAAATGGCGCTCCTGGGCCTAGGCGGTAACAGGCTGGCGTTATTTAGGCTGGGGAGGGCCAGTAACAATGGTCCTTGCCCACCCTGGTAACGTCCGGCTGTTACTGCTTGGTTGGTATTTGGCTGAGAATAAAAATAGGGGGAACCTTTTGCTTTTCTTTGCATAAATAATTAAATATAAAAAAATGTAAACGAATAGGATGCCCCCTATTTTTATTTTCAGCCAAATGCTGCTTGGTTGGTATTTGGCTGAAAATAAAAATAGGGGGCACCCTATTCGTTTTAATTTTTTTAAATTTAATTATTTATGCAAAAGCATAAGGTTCACCCTATTTTTATTCTCAGCCAAATACCAATCAAGCAGCAACAGCCTGACGTTACCAGGGTGGACGAGGACCATTGTTACTGCCCCCCCCCCCAGCCTAAATAACACCAGCCTGTAACCGCCTAGGCCCAGGAACGCCATTTTTGACACTCCTGGCCTATTGGTACTGGCTCTTCCCGGCACCCCTGTGGTGGTGGGTACCCAGGTAATAATTGGGGGGTTAGTGCTAGCTGTAATTGGGGCCAACGCTAAGCCCTGGCTTAGTAATAGACTCCGTTTATAAGACTACTTCCACTACTAAGCTTGTAAAGTAAATAAAAAAATGAATAAAAAAATTATTCCAAAACACTCCCCCACAAGCCTGCGTTAACCATAAAAAAAATTAAAAAAAATGAACAAAAGAAAAATAGGTTAATACATTTATTGTCACCTGCCCATCTCCCGTGCCGCACAACCACAACTCCCTGCATGCCCTAACAGTAGGACATGCTGGGAGTTGTAGTCATTTGGTGAGGGAGATGTGCAGGCGAGTGACATTACTGTAGTTGCACAGCAGAGGGCAGGTGATAAGCTTGTCACCAGCCTCTAAACTACAACTCCCAGCATGTCCTTACTTTAAGGACATGCTGGGAGTTGTAGTCGTGCAACCCAGGGAAGCGGGTGGTAATGCACTGCGCTCCCTGGCCAGCGGTGATCAGAAAATCACTATAATTTCTTATATCCTGCCGGGACCCGGCAAGAAATTTGTAAACTCTGCGGTGCCGTAAAAGGAGCCCAGGCTGACATAATACTGCAGCCGCCCGGGACTCCCGCAGCCGGCCGGGAGATGTGCAGGAGCCGTCCCTGCCATCCCTTAGTGTGTACCGCAGCATTGAGGGATGGCAGAGACGGCTCCTGCACATCTCCCAGCCCATCTGCAGGAGTCCCGGGCGGCTGCAGAATGGTGCCAGCCCGGGCTCCTTTTAACATGTAACAGAGCCGCAGAGTCCTACAGTAAGATCAAATTTCCCACCGGGTCCCGTGATTGGCTGCTCGGTCCCGGCCATTCACAGGATTACATTAGGGACTCCAAAAACTCTGCAGTGCCGAGGTATGTTAAAGAAGCCTGGGCTGGCATCGCTCTGCAACCACCCGGGCTCCATCTGATTCTATCCTCGCTACTAGGGATCGACCGATTATCAGTTTGGCAGATATTATCGTCCGATAATCACGATTTTGGGCATTATCGGTATCGGCAATTACCTTGCCAGCCCCAGAACTCACGTTACTTTGTTGTGTCAATTCTGAAACCCACTGCGTAGATATAAGGCTGGGTTCACATGGGGTGGATGAAGCCAGGGGACATCCCACATCCACTGAAATAGTACACCACTGCAGTCAATCACCGTATGACTGACATAGCATGCACATTGCCATTGGTTGAACTGGTCGACCATCTAAGGCCTCGTTCACATCATGGGGTGCCCCCTGAAGCACAGACAGCTAGTGACTACATTTCTGAGTGTATACAAATTTTGGCTTTGACTGAGAAGCATGGCTTGCAGCACTTTTTAGTCTAAAAGCTATGTATCCTGATGTATCCCAGCTTTGGAGGTAAAAATCGTACCGTAATATGAACCCAGCCTGATGTGTATGGGAACCTCACTGCTCGACCCTGTGGGCAGGTGAAGAGGGAGGGAAGGATCAGAATGTTGGTTTACCTGATCCTTTTGCTCTAGAGGGAATAAGCCTCAGCTACGGAAGTCTGGCGGCAGCTTTCTCTTCCCTCTGAATTAAAACACACATGTAGGTCCGACAAGTCAAGTATGCATATGGAGAAATAGCGGTGTGCCAAAAGGGCGTTCAGCTGACAGCTATCTTACATGTAAGGCCAGGTCATCACTAGAAGGGAACCTGTCATGCAGCTAACATATGCAATATGCTAACAACGTGACATTTTACCCACTGGGTGCTGAACCCCAGATTTGTATTTCTGGCTGCTGGAACAAGCACACTGTGCTGTTGAAGGGGAAATTTGGATTTCCAGTCAGGAACGCCACTCCTGGTAAGAAAAATGCAACCTTGTATTATATTGCCAGACATCATACCAGCGGTTTTGGGACACTAAACCTCAGCTGCATAAAGACCTGCTGTTCAATTGGCCCTTTCATTTTCAAACAAATTTTTTACATAATGTAATATTTGAAATATACATTTGTTAAAAAATGTGTATATTTTGGGGTAAAAAAGCTCAATACTTCTTACCACTAGGGGTCCCTCCAATGTCCAGAACACTGTCTCGTCCTTGCAGACAAAATAGAGGAAGTGTGGGGAAGACATGCTCCCAGCTTGTCAATCAGCCTGCTCTGAGAGACGGGGGCATGTCACAGAGCTGCCAGTTGTCAGCTCAGGAGTGAGGGAGGAAATTCCCACAGGAGATGTGAGCAACAAGAGAACACTGCCCTCCTCCTCAGTGAACTGAATGCAGTGTGAGCAACATAAACAAGGGAATTAGGAGCCAAAAAAGGATGAAAACCAGGATTTAAGGGAACTTGTCAGCAGAATTTACCCTATATAACTTAACAGGTTATTATAAAGGGTAAAATCATCTTGCTTAAAGGAGTACTCCAGGATCTGAAAATGTATCCCCTATCCTAAGGTTAGCCATCTCCCTTACAAGGCCCCGGTAGTCCGCAGAAAAGGGGGGCCTGTCGACCAACGCACAAAGCAGCGGCCGACACGCCCCCTTAATGCAGCGGTATGGCACAGCCAGAGATTGCCAAATGCAGCGCTCTGGCTCTCCCATAGTATTGTATTGAGGGGGCGTGTCAGCCATAGCTTCATACTGTAGTCAACACGCGCCTTTTGTGCGGACTGCATGGGCCCCCTCCAGGAGATTGCAAGGGGGGGGGGGGGGGGCACTGGGCCCCAGTGGTCAAACTTCTGCAATCTGACACTTTAAGTTTTCAGATCCTGGAGTACCCCTTTAACATCTTCCATTGTCTTTAGGGTTGGCAGATAGTGACCTAAATAGGCTTCAATGTTCTCCTGTGATGTATGCTAATTAGCTCTAAGTAGTCCCCGGACGGTGTGTCATCCTTAGGTAGAGTGGAGTGTATTCACACCTACTCTGGTGTGACTGACAGCCCCCACACCTCCAATGTCACCGATCTGTTCTAAAGTCTCACGTAGGCCCAGAAGCAGCGCTATCTCTATGAATGAAGCCGCTTCTGGGATTGCAAGAGTTTGGCACGCAGATGGAGCAGAGCAGTGACGCCAGAGGTGCCCGGGCTGTCAATCACACCAGAATAGGTGGGATTACAACTCAAAGCACAGTGACTACCTGAGGATGCTGCACTGCCCCGGGGACTACTCAGAGAATTCCCATACAATGTGGGACAACTTTGAAACTTATTTTTTATCATTATCGCTGCCAACCCTGAGGACATGGTAAGCAAGATTTTTACCCTAAATAACCTGTTGTGCCTGAAGCATTACTTTACTTTTTTATCTTGTGACTGGTACACTTGCAATGTCTGAAAACCAAGTGACAAGTTCTCTTTGAGGGTGCGTTCACACACTAGTAACTAGCAGCGGGTTTCCCGCTGGGGGAAACCCACTGCGAGTTACGCCACCATTCATTTG
This sequence comes from Hyla sarda, assembly GCF_029499605.1. Taxonomy (NCBI): domain Eukaryota; kingdom Metazoa; phylum Chordata; class Amphibia; order Anura; family Hylidae; genus Hyla; species Hyla sarda. The sequence goes on along the minus strand of NC_079194.1, from coordinate 203,716,458 downwards.
AATGGGTCCGTGGACAGTCTGCAAATCTGACACTATTGCGGACAGTCTGTGGACCGATTTAAAGCAATGGTAGTGTAACTCGCAGAGGGTAACGCGCAGCAGGAAACCCGCTGCTAGCAATAGCGTGTGAACACACCCTAAAGCGGTACTCCAGTGTCTGACAGCTTATGCCCATCCACAGAATATGGGAGTGATGGAGAAACACGAGCACAGAGCTCCCATTAAGATGGAAGTAGGAGGAGTGTCAACTTCACACTCCATGCAAGGGGACATTTGGGACGCATTCTGAAGATTGCGGGTGGCCTCACTGTAGCGACTAAGCTATCAAACATTGGAGCACCCCTTTAACCCTTTAATGACCACGGACGTAAATGTACGTCCTGCTTTGGCGGGAATTCCCGCACCAGGACGTACATATACGTCCTGTGTATGACCGCGAGCATCGGAACGGTGCACGCGTCATACACGGCAGGACCCGCTGGTAATTGCAGACATCTGCAATCGCGCGGATGTCCGCCATTAACCCCTCAGATGCCGTGATCAATACAGATCACGGCATCTGCGGCAGTGCAGCACTTTGAATGGATGATCGGATCGCCCGCAGCGCTGCCGCGGCGATCCGATCATCCAGCATGGTGGCTGGAGGTCCCCTCATCTGGTTCAGGCCGTCTCCCAGGGTCTTCTACTCTGGTCTAAGATCGAGCAGAGCAGAAGAACACCGATAATACTGAGCAGTGCTATGTCCTATACATAGCATTGCACAGTATCAGGCCCCGTTCACACTACGGAATTCTCGCAGCTGAATTCCGCGAGCGAAGGTTTTGCCTGGCGGCCGCCGCCGAGGGTGCTTCGGCGCTAGGGCCGCGGGGCACTGAGCCGTCACCATTGACGGCTATGCAGTGCTCGCGGAATCCGCGCAAAGAATGAACATGTTCTTTCTATGCGCACAACAATTTCAGCGGCAGAATTGTCCGCCGCGGAAATTCCGCAGTGTGAACGGGTCTCGCGGAGACCCATTCACACTAATGTTAAGTTTACACCGCGGAAATCCGCTCGTGGAATTTCGCGAGAATTCCGTAGTGTGAACGCACCCTTAGCAATCAAAGGATTGCTATAGATAGTCCCCTATGGGAACATAAAAAGTGTAAAATAAAAGTTGAAAAATTTAAAAATAAATCACCTCCCCCAATAAAAACTGTCCCGTTTTTCCCATTTTACCCCCAAAAAGCGTAATTTTTTTTTATATAAACATATTTGGTATCGCCGCATGTGTAAATATCCATACTATAAAAATATAATGTTAATTATCCCGTACGATGAATGGCGTAAACGTAAAAAATAAAAGTAAAAAAAATGCAGCTTTTTTTTCACATTTTATAAAAAAAAAATAAAAAAATAATCTAAAAGTTTTATATATGCAAATGTTGTATCAATAAAAAGTACAGATGACGGCGCAAAAAATTAGCCCTCATACCGCCCTATATATGGAAAAATGAAAAAGTTATAGGTGGTCAAAATAGGGCAATTTTAAATTACTGATTTTGTACAAAAAGTTTTAGATTTTTTTTAAGCGATACAAAAATATAAAAGTATCTAGAAAACGAAAACGCAAAAATAAAATTGGCCTGGTCCTTAACGACAATGGACGTAAATGTACGCCATGGTGACGTGGTACTTAGCGCACCATGACGTACATTTACGCGCCAACATGATCGCGAGCACCGGAGCGGTGCTCGCGTCATGCCCGGCAGGTCCCAGCTTATATCAGCAGCCAGGGACCCGCCGGTAATGGCGGACATCTGCAAATGCGCGGGCGGATGTCCGCCATTAACCCCTCCAATGCCGTGATCAATACAGATCGCGGCATTGCGGTCATTTGAATGGACGATCGGATCGCCCGCAGCGCTGCCGCGGGGATCCGATCATCCAGCATGGCGGCCTGAGGTTCCTCACCTTGCTCCGGCCGTCTCCCGGGGTCTTCTGCTCTGGTCTGAGATCGAGCAGACCAGAGCAGAAGATCACCGATAATACTGAGCAGCTCCGGACCCGTCACTGCTGCCCTGGATGTCGCTCCATCGCTGTCGCCGTGTCCCGGTCGCTCCGGAACGTCTCTACTGCCGGCCGGGTATCCTCGCTCTCTGTCGCCGCCATCACGTCGTTACGCACGCACGCGACGACGAGGAAGGAGAGCGCCGGCCACACAGGGGATCCCTGAACGGAGAAGACACCGAGGAGGCAGGTAAGGTCCCTCCCGGTGTCCTGTAAGCACTAACCCGGCTATTCAGTCGGGCTGTTCGGGACCGCCGCGGTGAAATCGTGGCGGTCCCGAACAGCCCGACTGAACAGCCGGGTTAGTGTCACTTTCCCTTCAGACGCGGCGGTCAGCTTTGATCGCCGCGTCTGAAGGGTTAATACAGGGCACCGCGATCGGTGATGTCCTGTATTAGCCGCGGATCCCGGCCGTTGATGACCGCAGGTATTTGCCGCGATAGGTGTGTATTCACCGTATAAGACGCACCGACTTTTTCCCCCCAAAAAAAGTGCGTCTTATACGGCAAAAAATACGGTATATAAAAGTATATAACATGGGTATCAATTTAATCGTATTGAACCACAGAATAAAGAATAAATGTCATTTTTACCAGAAAGTGTACAGCGTGAAAACAAAACCTTCCAAAATTGCTAAATTGCGGATTTCTTTTCAATTTTCCCACATAAATAATATTTGTTTGGTTGCGCCGTACATTACATTTCTATGGTAAAATAAGTGATGTCATTACAAAGTACAATTGGTGATGCAAAAAACAAGCCCTCACATGAGTCAGTGGATGGAAATATAAGAGAGTTATGATTTTTAGAATGCGAGGAGGAAAAAACGAAAATGCAAAAATAAAATTGGACTGGTCCTTAAGGCCAAAATGGGCCTGGTCCTTAAGGGGTATTCCAGGAAAATATATTTTTGATTAATATTAACTGGCTCCAGAAAGTTAAACAGATTTGTAAATGACTTCTATTAAAAAAAAAAATCTTAATCCTTCCAATAATTATCAGCTGCCGAAGTGGAGTTGTTCTTTTCTGTCTGGCAACAGTGCACTCTGCTGACATCTCTGCTTGTCTCGGGAACTGCACAGAGTAGAAGAGGTTTGCTATGGGGATTTGCTTCTACTTTGGACAGTTTCCGAGACAGGTGTCAGAAGAGAGCACTTAGACAGAAAACAACAACTCAACTTCAGCAGCTCATAAGTGCTGAAAGGATTAAGATTTTTTTTAATAGAAGTAATTTACAAATCTGTAACTTTCTGGAGCCAGTTGATATAAAAAAATAAAAATAAAAAAGTTTTTTTCCTGGATAACCCCTTTAAGTTGCTTGTCCCATCAGAACGAGCACTGTCCATATGAACTATACAGGGTATATAGACATCTCAGAGGGGCAGGCCGGGCCTGGTGGGCTAGTGTTCATGTGCTACATTTCCCATGCAGGGGAAAGAGGCAGTATCTGTCCACTGTCACTAACCTTATGGATAGAGATGAGCGAACTTACAGTAAATTCGATTCGTCACAAACTTCTCGGCTCGGCGGGTGATAACTTTTCCTGCATAAATTAGCTCAGATTTCAGGTGCTACCGTGGGCTGGAAAAGGAAGATACAGTCCTAGGAGACTCTTTCCTAGGACTGTATCCACCTTTTCCAGCCCACCGGAGCACCTGAAGGCTGAACTAATTTATGCAGGAAAAGTTATCAACCGCCGAGCTGAGAAGTTCGTGACGAATCGAATTTACTGTAAGTTCGCTCATCTCTACTTATGGACACTGTTTGGCGTGTACATTCACCATACTTGGCAGGAAACAGTTTGTGCATTTAGTTCCATTCTGTTCAGAATAAGAGATTTAGTATAGCACACCAGCCATGTACTGGTGCAGTTTCCCAACCAGGGTGCCTCCAGGTGTTGCAAAACTACAACTCCCAGCATGCCCGGACAGCCAAAGGCTGTCCGGGCATGCTGGGAGTTGTAGTTTTGCAACAGCTGGAGGCACCCTGGTTGGGAAACACTGTACTGGAGAGACACATGTGTACATAGTGGTCTTCCTGCCATGTATTTTTACCTGCACAGGTCTCAGTTCACACTGGCTGGAGATGACATAGCACCACATAACCATTCCAGCCAATGGCTGGCCCCAGTGCCCACATGTTGCAGCACTGCTGGTATGTGGCACTATTCTTATATGAACAGAGTCTGACAAGTCACACAGAAGTTCTAGCACTTTCCCCTCAGTGTCAGGCGTGCAGTGTCCCCCCCGGGGCCCCATGACAGAATGGCCCAGCCCAGAAACTTCTGAGCTCCATTCATTGTTCGCAGCCACGTCCATAAAGCTATACAGCTGACAGGAATGAGGAGACAACCGGGTGTAACACCCCGCAGAGCTGAGCTCTCCAGCCCCGGTAAGTGCAGCACTTCTGCGCGGTAAGTGCAGCACTTCAGCCCGGTAAGTGCACCCGCACCCACCGCAGGCCCAGGGCGCCGCCATGCGCTTCAAACGAAAGCACATGACAAGGAGGTGCACCGGGGGCCACACTGCCCTCAGCGTCTACCGGGGACCTCGCTCCACTCCGGGCATCCCGAGGCCTTCACACCGGGACTTACCGCTCACGAGGTCCGCTCTGAAAGGTCCCGACGAGCGCGCAGCTCCCGCCACCGCCCTCCTCCTCAACGAGCTGCCGTCCAGAGGAGGCTCCGCCCAGCACCGGGGAATGATGGGAATTGTAGTCTCTGACAAGCCTGGACTGGGTATAGTGTGTGCAGTGCCCGCTGTGAGTGCTGGCAGATATACACTATAGAGCCATTACATTTTATAGTAATTGTATTACTTTCATGATAACGCCATGCTTCAGTAAAACAACAACTGTAATGCCCTTATTTAAAGGGACAGTGTCCTGCATGTGTCTGCCAGCCTGCTGAATTATGTGTAATGGACCTCTTCACAACCTAAAATGACAACCAGATACACATCTCAGTCCAGATTCCCTAAACAAATAAAAACTGCAGACTATACCCCCTCAAACAGATACCTTCCCCCCCATATGAGCACCCGGGAGAGAGGAGAAGGGCCGGACTGGGGGTAAAAACCAGCCCTGGAAATAATTATATATTAGCCCATAAGCCTGGTGTCTTTGTGCTGGCAACTGACCCCCGCCCGCAGGCGTACCGCTTTATGTGGATATATAGATATACATATGTATATATATATATGTGTGTGTCCGTGTATATATTAGGGCTGTACAATATATAGCAACTGACCCCCGCCCGCAGGCTTACCGCTTTATGTGGATATATATGTATATATATATATATATATGTCCGTGTATATATGAGGGCTGTACAATATACAGCAACTGACCCCCGCCCGCAGGCTTACCGCTTTATGTGGATATATATGTATATATCTATGTCCGTGTATATATTAGGGCTGTACAATATACAGCAACTGACCCCCGCCCGCAGGCTTACCGCTTTATGTGGATATATATGTATATATCTATGTCCGTGTATATATTAGGGCTGTACAATATATAGCAACTGACCCCCGCCCGCAGGCATACCGCTTTATGTGGATATATAGATATATATGTATGTATATATATATATATATATATATATATGTATATATAAATATATTTATGTCCGTGTATATATTAGGGCTGTACAATATATAGCAACTGACCCCCGCCCGCAGGCATACCGCTTTATGTGGATATATAGATATATATGTATGTATATATATATATATATATATGTATATATATATAAATATATATATGTCCGTGTATATATTAGGGCTGTACAATATATAGCAACTGACCCCCGCCCGCAGGCGTACCGCTTTATGTGGATATATATATGTCTGTGTGTGTATATATTAGGGCTGTACAATACATAGCAATCGCAGCACAGATGGCGATAATTGTGGATTACAATATAGCGAGTTAGCCCTTTGCAAAATTTTGCAATTATTTAGGCACTACAGGGAGGAAAAAGAATGGATAGCACATCGGGCTGCGCCGCGTAACAGCCAACAATCAGGTGAAACACAGGAGCCTAACCTGGCTCTGGCGGCAGCAAGCTCAACTCTCGGGCAGCATGGCCTGTGCGGCCCACTGTTTCTCCTCCCAGCAGTGCCAAGCGCTGATAGGAAGGGACTTAACCCCTCCACGACTGTCCGCCGCATATATATGGCCAGCCATACGGCAGGTATATGAAGCAAGCTCAGGAGCTGAGCTCACTTCATACTGGCTAATGCTGGACTACACAGAATTATGCAGAATTTTCATGCGGAATTCCATGCAGAAATTCTGGCGTGTGAACACAGCCTGACATACATAATCTGCCATAGACTACTATACAGTCTCATAGGGGGAGATTTTTCAAAACCTGTGCAGAGGAAAAGTTGCCCATGACAACCAATCTTCTTTCACTTTTAACCCCTTAAGGACCCAGGGAGTACAGGTACGCCCTGATGTCCTGGGACTTAAGGACCCAGAGTGTAGCTGTATGCTCGTGGGAGTTCTGGTTCCCGCCAGGCGGGGACCGGACTGGGATACCTGCTGAAATAATTCAGCAGACACCCCATGCACACCCCTGGGGGGGGGGGGGGGGGTCCTGAGACACCCATCCCCCCCACCCCCATGTCGACGATCACCGCAAATCGCCGATCAATTCCGGGTCAATCGGGTTCCCCGGTGACCTGGAAAAAAAGGGTGATAGTGCTTCCCGAGACGGCACCTATCACCCTTTAGCAGCAGGACTCCTGCTGTGGGGGTGTCCCTAACAGCACCTGCTCCACCCCTATTTCAGAGGGCGAGAGAGGGTGCCGGGAGTCTTCACCTGGACCTGGGGCCCCCGATCCCCGGCATCGGCAGAGGGATCGGGGCCCCAGGAGCGGAGACAGCGGTGGTGGCATCAGGCAGGATCCGGCAGAGCAGCAGCAGGAGGTAAGGCCATGCCTCCTGCTGTTGCCTAGCAACAACTCCCAGCATGCACAAAAAGGCATGCTGGGAGTTGTTGTTATACAACAGCAGAATGCACAATTACAACTCCTAACATGCCCTTTGGTAGTTTGTGCAGGTGGGGGTTGTAGTTATGCAACAGCTGGAGGCACATTTTTTCTATGAAAAAGTGTGCCTCCAGCTGTTGCATAACTACAACCCCCAGCATGCACTGACAGCCAAAGGGCATGCTGAGAGATGCATTAGTGTGCCTCCAGCTGTTGCATAACTACAAGTCCCAGCATGCCCTTCGGCTGCAAGTGCATGCTGAGAGTTGTAGTTTTGCAGCAGCTGAAGGCACCCTGATTGCGAAACACTGAGAGTTTGTTACCTAACTCAGTGTTTCGCAAACCAGTGTGCCTCCAGCTGTTGCAAACTACAATTCCCAGCATGCACTGATAGACCGTACATGCTGGGAGTTGTAGTTTTGCAACAGCTGGAGGTACATTCACACGGGCGGGTTTACATTGAGTTTCTCGCTGCAAGTTTGAGATGCAACAAATTTTCACCTGCAGCTCAAACTCCCAGTGGAAAACTCACTGTAAACCCCCCGCCTGTGTGAATGTACCCTAAAAACACTACATTACACCACACTACACTATACAAAATAAAAAGTAAAACACTACATTTACACATACCCCTACACAGTCCCCTCCCCCCCAATAAAAATGAAAAACGTCTGGTACGGCAGTGTTTCCAAGACAAGGCCTCCAGCTGTTGCAAAACAACAACTCCCAGTATTGCCGGACAACCATTGACTGTCCAGGCATGCTGGGAGTTTAGCAACAGCTGGAGACATCCTGTTTGAGAAACACAGCCGTAGGGTAATTTTGGTATCGGACTCAAGTGTAATTCTTGCATCCGGGTCCGTCCCTATGCAAATCCTTAATTTAGGCCTCAAATGAGCATGGCATTCTCTCACTTCGGAGCCCTGTCGTATTTCAAGGCAACAGTTTAGGGCCACATATGGGGTATTTCCATACTCGGGAGAAATTGCCTCACAAATTTTGGGGGGCTTTTTCTCCTTTTACCCCTTATGAAAAGGAAAAGTTGGGGTCTACACCAGCATGTTATTGTAAAAAATTACATTTTTTTACCCTAACATGCTGGTGTTGCCCCATAATTTTCATTTTCACAAGAGGTAAAAGGAAAAAAAGACCCCAAAAATTTGTAACGCAATTTCTCCTGAGTACGGAAATACCCCATATGTGGACGTAAAATGCTCTGCGGGCGCACAACAATGCTCAGGAGTGAGAGCGCACCATGTACATTTGAGGTGATTTGCACAAAAATGGCGGATCCTTACAGTGGTACTGACATAAACGGAGGGCATTTTCTCCTATAACCTCTTATAAAAATAGTAAATTTTGGGAAAAAATGCATGTTAGTGAAAAAAATAATTTTCATTTAGACATCCAACTTTAACAAACAGTCGTGAAACACCTGTGGGGTGTTAAGGCTCACTGGACCCCTTGTTATGTGCCATGAGGGGTGTCATTTTCAAAATAGAATGCTATGTGTATTTTTTTTTTTTTCTGTTCTGTTTTTGTGATATGTGCCCCAAAAACCATTTCAGCAAAATTCACTCTCCAAAATCCCATTGTTGCTCCTTCGCTTCTGAGCCCTCTATTGCACCCACAGAACACTTTACGTTCACATATGAGGTATTTTCTTACTCAAGAGAAATTGGGTTACAAATTTTGGGGGGCTTTTTCTCCTTTTACCCCTTGTAAAAATTGAAAAACTGGGTCTACTAGAACATGTTAGTGTAGAGGGGTGCAGTTTTTATAATGGGGTCATTTATTGTGTATTTCTAATATGAAAGCCTTTCAAATCCACTTCAAAACTGAACTGGTCCCTGAAAAATTCAGATTTTGAAAATTTTGTGAAAAATTGCTGCTGAACTTTGAAGCCCTCTGATGTCTTCCAAAAGTAAAAACATGTCAACTTTATGATGCAAACATACAGTAGACATATTTGGGGAGATTTATCAAAGTTATCTATTTCCCGCATCAATATAGACCAACCTACAGAGCGTTAGGCTGGTCTATTGTGCGCTAAATTTATCAAAAGTCGCACGGCTCTTGATAAATTCTGCGCAAAGACTTACTTCGGTATCTAAGGTTTAGACTGTATTTAAACCTGCTCCAGTATGGTCTGACATTTTAGCGCACTTTCGGCCAATGCAACTTTTCACCGAAAAGTCGCTATTGATAAATTCAGCACCAATGCATTTTTCTGTCTAAAATAGATTAGAATGGATCATGTTCTAAGCAAAAGTCGCAAAAAAGTCACACGTATTTAGACTGCGACTTTCTGTGCGACAATTTTAGACTGGAAAAAACTGTCTAAATCCTTTGATAAATCTCCCCCATTGTAAATGTGAATAAATATATAATTTATTTGGTATGTCCATTTTCCTTATAATAGCCCTGTCAAGACCCTTGTAAATGAATAATAATTAAAACTTTATATTTATTGATATGCATTAAAATGCAAAATTTCAACCAATTGTGATATACTAAATCAAATAATAGTAACGAGGTATTGGACCAGCAACCAATAATACCCGATTTGGAACTAATGGATCATGAACTGTAATGTAAATTTTAAACATTATCTTTCACTTTTTTGCACATGAGGTGATATTGAATTGACTATACCTGAACAAATGGTGAGCCTAGCCCTGTGTTGTCAAACATTATATAGAGTTGTTTGCATATTAGGGTGTTGTGTTGTTGATAACTATATCACACTACCTATGTATTGGCAACTGAGGAATTGAAGTGTTCGTGTAGCCTGGGGGACGGTGATATATCACGCTCTCACCATATACATGATTACTGCAGATATTAGTTGTCATTAAATCTGATACTTGTTAAATCGGGTATTATTGGTTGCTGGTCCAATACCTCGTTACTATTATTTGATTTATTTATTTATAACGTGTGTATATCACAATTGGTTGAAATTTTACATTTTAATGCATATCAATAAATATTAAGTTTTAATTATTATTCATTTACAAGGGTCTTGACAGGGCTGTGATAAAATATTCTAAGTGACTCCTTGATCTATTGATATAAAGTGCTGTACTCCCCATTTTCCTTATAAGCAGAGAGTTTCAAAGTTAAAAAAAAAATGCAAACTTTTCAAATTCTTCATAAAATTTGGGAATTTGTCCCCAAGAAATGATGCAAGTATCGACAATAATTTACCACTAATATAAAGTAGAATATGTCATGAAAAAACAATCTCGGAATCAGAATGAAAAGTAAAAGCATTCCAGAGTTATTAATGCTTAAAGTGACAGTGGTCATATGTGCAAAAAATGCTGGGGTCCTTAAGGCTAAGTTTCTACTTGGTTTTTTTGGGGGAAAAACACCAAGAAAAATGCCAATTCTGCTGCACAGCGTTTTTTCAGCCAAAAAACGCTGCAGATGTTATCTGTAAATCAATGAGAAATTGCAAAATTCTTTTTCCACTTGGCATCTTTCAGTTTGGCATTTTTTTCCCCCTGAAATCGTGGCATTTTTCTTCCATAGAAGTCTATGGGAGTGAAAAAACGCCAAGAAAAACAATATGTGGGTTTTAATTTTGACGTTTTTGCAGTCGTTTTTTATTCTTTTTTGGACTTTAGCGATCCAAAAAAGTGATGGAGATACCTTTTTTTTTATAAAATTTCGTAGGGTACCATTAAAAAAAAAAAAGATACAGTAGTGAAGGAAAAAATTGTATCTAGCGAAATTTATCTTTTTTTATAACAAAATGTTTATTAATTTTTAAAACAGGGATCAATTTATGTGGGCGGGTGGGGACCTAAAAATGTAGCCGACAATAATAAAAATGTAGTGTGTGTGTGTTTTTCACTTTTTTTCTTTATTTTTTCTTTTTTTTTAGGTAGTACTACTACTCCCAGCATGGAACACACTGTTCCATGATGGTAGTAGTAGTACCTGTACTAATAGACAGATCGCCCGTTGAGATCCTCCTGTATAATGTATAGATGCGGCCACTCTTCTATGGTCCCCTGCACTGCAATATATATACACCTATTCATATATCCCGCAGAGCTGTGATTGGCCGGATGGTTCCAGAGAATCACAACTCTCTGTGGGAAATATGAATATGTGTATATATACGGTCGTGCAGGGGACCATAGAAGAGCGGCCGCACGCATCTATACATTATACAGGAGGATCACAGCAGGTGTCAGGAGTGACATCTACTGTGATCTTTCCTTAACTGCAGGTACTACTACTCCCAACATGGAGTACACTCTGCTCCATGCTGGGAGCTGTAGTACCTGCATTAATAGACAGCTTGCAACAGGTGTTAGAAGTTACACTCGCTGTGATCTGTCTATTAAGGCAAGTACTACAGCTCCCATCATGGAGCTGAGTGTGCTCCATGTTGAAAGTAGTAGTACCTGCAGGTAAGAACAGATCACAGTAGATGTCACTCCTGACATCCAATGCGATCGTCCTGTCTATTGCAGAGATGGAGCGGCTTTCTCCTGTGCTCCAATCTCTGCACTAAACTCCGGCCGGCCACTCATTCATTCATATTTCCCTCAGAGAGCTGTGATTGGCTGCAACCGTCCGGCCAACCACCACGCTGGGCAGAAAATGTGACAATGATGTTCTATTCACATCACTGGCCGGAGTATAGTGCAGAGATGTGAGCGCTGTATAGAGCCGCTCCATATCTCTGCTATATTATGGACGATCGCATCGGGTGTCACGACTGACACCCGGGGCGATATGTCTATTAGTACAGGTACTACTACTCCCATCATGGAACAGTCTGGCATTTTTTCCGGTGTTTTTTTCAGGCGTTTTTTTCAACCCAAAAAACGCAGGACAAAAAAACAAGTAGAAACTTAGCCTAAGGGGTTAGTTAAAAAGGCCTCTGCAAAATGAAAGAAGTGATCTGACTGGTTGCTAAAGGCAACTGGGCAACTTTTCCTGTGCACAGATTTTGATAAATCTCCCCCTATAATCCAACAATCCATTTACATCCCATTTTCATTACTAGTGAACAACAATATATTTTATACTTTATCTTCTTTCTACCAATTCTAGTGTAGTCCCATTTGCAGCTCTATTGAGCTATCTGTCACTTTGTTTCACAAATATAAATTAAAAAGCAGAATAGAGGACAGTGCAATAAATCTCCCAAATATCAAAAGACCAAGATTTTTATGAAGACCAGTGTACACCTATTTTTCTCTTCCCAACTTTACAAAACTATGGTGCATCATTGCAAAGGCAAAAAAAAAAAAACAACAGATGAGAAAAGCCTTCTACTACACTATTCATAAATTCCCCCTAAAGTGTCTATAAGGAGGGAGAATGGAGGAGAAAGCTCTTCTTCCACTAGATTGGGTGTAAGCGCACACAGTTTTACAAAGGAGAATATAACAGTGTTAATCTCTCTACACAGGTTTATTGGGTAAAGAATTAGCCCATAAATCTGAGGTCCTGTGTGTGATATGGAACTTTTAATTCTATACCCAATAAACCTGTGTTGGGAGATAACTACTGTTGTTATGGAGTCCACAGCAATATGCTATTATCTCCTTGGCCATTGTAAGGGCCCATTCACACAGCAAAATTTTCGAGCAGGATTCAGGGTAAACATTCTGCTCAGAAATTTTAGTGCAGCAGCCTCTTATAGTTTCTAGTGGGATTCTGCTGCAATGTGCACCCTGCAACATTTTGTGGTGGAAAATTCTGCCACAGAAACTCAAATTCCAGACCCTGCTGAAAGAAGTATACATTCTTTCAGCGAAATTCTCTCGAACATTCGTTGCCGTAAATGAAGATGGCGCATGTCCAAAGGGGTACTGACTGATTCAGTCGGCACCTGCCGTGCACAGAGTGATGACTATCTGCTTTAATGTCTCACATACACTGCACACACATAGGGTGACATTTATCAATGTTGGTGTAGGTAGATGTTTTTTGTAGATCGTTTTGGTTGATCTAAATATGGTGCAAGTACACCAAATTTACCATACTTGTGCAAGCCATATGATAAATTTTGTGCAAAGTTCTAAATCTCCACACAGTTCTATTTGTACACCTGATCTACACCTCACAGAAGAAGTGGTGTGTCCCGGACACTGAGATTTTGTTCTATTGCTTTGAGGCCAGGATTCAATTGAGGTTTTTTTTTTGTCCTCCAGCAAAAATGCCAGAAAAACTGCAACAGCTTTTTCCTGCGTTTTGGCAGTTTTTCTTGTCTTTTTTTCTGGCGCTTTTGCTAGTGTGTGGAAACAGTCATTTTTGTCCCCTGTGGCAGTTTTTTCACTGTCTTCAGGGTATCACTTCATGGGTCGGATGCTGAGCGCCCGGTCCACAGAGTGTAAGGAGGTGAGGAGTGATGTATAGCCTATACAGGGTGCAGAGCATCACTACTTACCTCTGCCGGCTGTATAGTATACAGGGGCGCATACTGTACCCATGTATACTATACAGGAGCCCAGCAAGGAAAGAGTTAACCCACGCTGGGTTAACTCTATGTACGCTATCCTGTATATACAACCATCTATAAATGACTGTATATACAGGATATAGTAGGCAGACGTGAACAATTGGAGGCTTCATGTTTATGAACACACTGCATTATGGGAGCTCTCCCCAGGGGAAGGCCCTAAAAAAGCACTAACCCATTTTTTTCTTCTCATCTCATTTACATGAATACAGAGGACTACATTGGATTTGGTGGACTATGACGATGACCAGTTTTTTTAATTTCAATAAAAGGGTTAACATAGGCTGTGGGGGGGGGGGGAGTGTTTTTTTTATAATAGAATTTTCAGGCTTAATAGTGGAAGCCGTCTTGTCAATGGAATCCATTAATAAGCTGGGGCTTAGCGTTAGCCCCAAAAACAGCAGGCGCTAACCCCCAATTATTGTTCTGGTACCCACCGCCCCAGGGGTGCCGGTACCAACAGGATCGGGCATCAAATATGGCGCTCCTGGGCCTAGGTGGTGACAAGCTAACATTATTTAGGCTGGGGAGGGCCAATAAAAATGGTCCTCACCCATCCTGGTAACGTCAGGCTATTGCTGCTTGCTTGGTATCTGGAAAATACGGGGGAACCCTGTGTTTTTTATTTAAAAAAAAAAAAAACATAGGGTTCCCCGTATTTTCAGTATCAGCCAGATACCAACCAAGCAGCAAAAGCCTGACGTTACCAGGGTGAGCGAGGACCAATGTTACTGTCTCTTCCCAGCCTAAATAATGTCAGCCTTTTATTGCCTAGGCCCAGGAGCGCTATATTTGACACTCCAGGCCTGTTGGTACCAGCTCTTCCCGGCACGCCTGGGGCAGTGGGTACCGGGGTAATAATTGGGGGTTAGAACTAGCTGTTTTTGAAGCTAACGCTAAGCTCCAGTTTAGTAATGGATTGCATCTACAAGACGGCTTCCACAACTAAGCCTGAAAATTCAATTATAAAAAAAAACACAACACATTGAAAAAAATTATTTTAGTTAAAAAACACTCCCTCACAGCCCTCTTTAACCCTTTTATTGAAATTTTAAAAAACGCTGGTCGTCATAGTCCACCAAATCCGACGTAGTCCTCCGCATTTACGTATCTGAAATGAGAATAAAAGAAAAAAAAACATGAAAAAATGGTTAGTACATTTTTGGCGCTCTCCCCAGTAATGCAGTGTGTTCCTAAACAGGGAACCTCCAATTGTTGCTAAACTACATATCCCATCATGAGGGTTGTAGTTAATGATGGGGACTGTAGTTAAGCAACAGCTGGGTTTCCCTGTTTGGGAACACACTGCCAAATAGGCTCTGTTCCTATTATGCCAAACGCATAATGGGAACAGGGCCATACTAACCACCCTGACTTCCTGCCTGGCCGTGTTGCTCCACCCCCAATGATGTCATCACAAGGGACGGAGCTACACTGATCGGGCCCAGCGGTGAATCTATAGTCCCAGCTTAGAGCTGCTGGATTCTGCGGTTTTAAAGTTAAGATCGCAGCGGATCTTAGGAGTGAGACCCCGTGCGATCTGTCCATCTGCCCTTGGACTATTACTCCCATCATGGACAGACTCTGTCCATGATGGGAGTTGTAGTCCAGGGGCTAAGGGACAGATCGCAGTGGGTCATACTCCTGAGACCCACAGCGATCCGCATTTATTAATTTGACAACCGGGCGGCACATGCTGCTTCACTGCCGGCTCCAGCTGAGCTTTGCAGTGCACAATTCATAATTCCCGCCGAGTCGGGAGCTACGATTTTTCAGTAGCCATTTACCATTAGAGCTCCCGTCTCCCGGAGGCGGGAATTATGAATTGTGACACTGCAGAGCTCAGCTGGAGCCGGCAGGGAGTGCAGTGAAGCAACATGTGTCGCCCGGTTGTCAAATTGGATCGCTGTGGGTCTCAGGAGTATGACCCGCTGCGATCTGTCCCTTAGCCCCTGGACTACAACTCCCATCATGGACAGAGTCTGTCCATGATGGGAGTAGTGTCCAAACAGTCCAAAAAGAGTCCCGTAGCTGGGGGATATTCAAGAGCTGTCTCTCAGCACTGCGGTACTACAACTACTCCTATCATGGAACAGAGTCTGTCCATGCCTCTCCAGCATCCCCCAGCTTCTGACACTTTTCTATGTGTCTTGCTAGCTTTCATAGATTTTCAGCAAAAATATTGCAGTTTTGCAAAAAATAAATAAAAAAAACTCTTCTAAACAAATTTTGCACTAATAATAAATACCAGTCCACTGCATAAGGTGGTGTACAGTACCCCAAGCAGTACACAACTTTCCTAAATGTTCCACCAAAAAATGTGCAAACGAAAAATGCGCAATAACGCAAAATTTGCAAAGCAATATAGAACAAGAAAGTGGTGTAAATCCACTGATGACCCCATAGAATCCTTATATCTCTGGAACAATCTCAGAAGCAGTAGCAGAGGCACATAGGACTAGAGATCCATAAAAAGCAGTGTAAGCTGCTAATACAACTCTGGATGAGGTAGAAGACATATTAGATCTTTCTATAGCTTCTCGATGGAGGAGATTTATCAATCTGTATTATTATAGTAAGATTCTCTTTGGTGCCCATACCAACCAATCACATCTCAGCTTTCATTTTACCAAGGCAGTATGAGAAACGAAAGCTGAGCTCTGATTGGTTGCAATGGGCAACTTGATGAATTCCCCCTTTGTGTCTCTGCTGCTTCACTACCCCCCCCCCCCCCAGGGGATAAGTGTCCGATCGCAGGGGGCCCGACAGCTGGCACACTTTGCAATCTCCTGTACAGGACCCTGGCTACTTACCCGTCCTGGGCGCTCTCTGGCCCCACCTTTCTGGACAGCAATGTCCCGCCTCAGTCCGTGAATGACTGAGTGGAACGTCACTCGCTATCATCCAGGAATGTGGGGAGCAGAATGCTCCAATGACATGTAAGTAGCCGGGGCTCCATACAGGAGATTGCGGGGTCCCAGCAGTTCAATGCACTTCCCCAATCAGACACTTATCACCTATCTTGTGAATAAGTTCAGTTCCCTTAAAGGGGTATTCCAGGCCAAAACTTTTTTTTATATATATCAACTGGCTCCGGAAAGTTAAACAGATTTGTAAATTACTTCTTTTAAAAAATCTTAATCCTTCCAATAGTTATTAGCTTCTGAAGTTGAGTTGTTGTTTTCTGTCTAACTGCTCTCTGATGACTCACGTCCCGGGACGTGACATCATCATTGAGCAGTTAGACAGAAAACTTCAGAAGCTAATAACTATTGGAAGGATTAAGATTTTTTAATAGAAGTAATTTACAAATCTGTTTAACTTTCCGGAGCCAGGTGATATATATAAAAAAGGTTTTGCCTGGAATACCCCTTTAAGTAACCTGATAAGAAGGAGATATTTTTTTAGACTATACAGATTCTTGTACTTTTTTTTTTTTTTTTAAAGTGCAGTGACCCACTATGACAAACCTCAAGGTGAACAACCCTGCACTCACATCCAGCACTCAAATTCTACTGTCAAAATAAAGTTTTATTAAAAAAACAAAACAAAAAACATTAAGGATTATCAGACCAGTTTGCCAATGTTTCTCTCTACACCACAATGCATGGTATATGTCCCTAGCTCCTTTCCATAGGACAGAATCCATTTCAAGAGATGGCAACAATAGCGCTAGACATGAGTAATATGACAGTCAGTCAGTTTGACCTTTTTTATTCCTTTTCTTTTATGGATGTAACAAACCAAATTCGTAGATCTCCTGAAGCGCCACTTTGCGGTCAACTATTGGCAATTCTTTTTTTCGGCCTTAAAGAGAGAAAAACAAAAAACAAAAAAAAAACACACAACTTTGCAAAACAATATTGAATTTTTCCTTTTTGAATAAGTGCATAACAAGGTGTCTCAGTGGATGTCCGCGCGTGTCTTGACAGTCTCTACGGTCGCTGAAAACAACATCAAAGGAAAACCGAACCTAAAATTCCAAGCGTCTTCCGGCTTATATAATACAACACGCATGCAAAAAGGTAAGAAGGCAACAACTAAATACAATGGTACCAAGGCAGCAGTCTCTGCACATCTGCTGTATAAACATCTACTGCAATGTTTTCCAAGCAGGGTGCCTCCATTACTACTGAAAAGAACCATCTATAAGAGCTTGGCGACAGTAATGGTGTTGTGTCCGCTAGACGGGATTACATTCAAACTTCTTATGGTTCCTTCTTGTGTGGTTTTACATGGCCACCGGATCACGGCAGTTATTTGAGTTCAAGGTATAGTGGCCCCGTAAGAGAAGCGGGGGGCCACTTGGCGGTCTTAGTTGCCTTCTAGTTTTTTCTTGGCAGCGTTCATAGACAAGACTTTATCTTTCTGACGGATCTCCTCTCGGAGTTTAACCTCAGTGAGTCTCAAGTGTCTAATGCTGGACTTCATCTCTTTCATTTTGACCTCCATGAGAGCAATGATATCCCTCTGCTCATTGAGCTTCCTCAGCAGTTCCTCTGTGGTGGTCCCTGAAGACATGGAATAGGAGTGGTCGGCGTACTGTGGAGACGGGTAATACTCGGGCATGGGGTAGGTTTCTTCTCCCACCACCACTACCTGGAGCTGCTGATGGGACGTGGCTGGATGGAAATGGGGGCTAAGTCCGGATCCCACTCCTCCAGACTCCAGCTTGACAGTGAGGTTGACTGGGTTGGGTTCTGAACCTATCATCTCTCCTGATGCCGCCCCCAAGGATCTGCCCATCACTGCAGCAGCTGAAGCCTCCACAGCTGTCATGTCTGCCTCTGTCCCCATGCCAGGGGGGGGCCCCAGCAGCATCATCTCAGCGCCCCCTGCTGTCAACTCCAGCACCTCCTGCTCCTGCCCTGGCAGTGTCGCTACCAGCACTGTAGTGGAGCCCGTGGAGTAGCTGGGCTGGTGATGCCTCTTCTTGGACCGGTCCCCAGCATTGCCCCTGCGGGTCTTCCGCTCGTTCACCCCCCTGAGGGGAAAGATGGTGGGCACCTTTATGCTGTAAGACTTGCGCCCCCCGTGGAAGTGGAGGCTGCATACCCGGTGCCCGTTGGTGGGCTGGAAAGTATTGAAGCAGCCGGTGACTCCAGCCCGCGACACGTTCTTCAGCCACAAGTGTCTCAGCTCGGGATCTTTCGGGAAGGTGTAAAAGTGCAGCCCTTTATCCCGATGAGAATTGCTGTAGCATCCCGGGACACAGCAGGTGAAGCCAGGCATCACTGCAACTAACAGTAACTCGCGAACATCAGAGATGCTGGACACGGAAAGCGGACAGCGGAAACTACATCTCCCATGAAACCTCTCACTTCCGGTACACCGAGAGGCCTTTGCGGAGACGACTACGTTTCCCACAATGCAACGGCCGTGTTTCCTATAGGAGATATCGCGAGATTACGGGGAAGCAGAGCGGGAGTGTTTGTGTTGCTTGCAGTAAGGGGACTACTGGTAGGACAGGTATGTAAATAGTGCTGGGATGACTACAGCGGGGGCTATGGTATCTTTACTGCTGCTGTGCTGCCACTTCATACACTGAATATGGGTAGAGTTGGGTATAACAGTGTTTTCCCAACCAGGTTGCCTCCAGCTGTTGCAAAACTACAACTCCCAGCATGCCCGGACAGCCAAAGGCTGTCCGGGCATGCTGGGAGTTGTAGTTTTGCAACAGCTGGTGGCACCCTGGTTGGGAAACACTGGGGTATACAGTATATGCTTTCTATTATCTATTTAGGACATAAATATCTCCTTAGGAGAAATTACATCAGGGCAGTGTTTCCCAACCAGTGTGCCTCCAGCTGTTGGAAAACTACAACTCCCAGAATGCCCGGACAGCCGAAGGCTGCCTCATTAAAGTGAATGGGTTTCGGCGCCGGTCCGGCTGGGGTACGGTATGGGAGCGCCCGGTTTTCCTATCCCCGGATCCGTCAGCCGTAGGCAGCAGACTTGTGAATACAGCCTAACTTTATCTTGCATACGGGACTATATGAGGGCTCATTCTTTGTGCCGTGATCTGTAGTTTTTATTGGTACCATTTTTGTTTTGAAGGGACTTTTTAATCGCTTTTTATTAATAATTTTATGATAAAGTAACCATAAATGCGCAGTCTTGTACTTTGGTATTTTTTATGTGTATGCCACCGACCGTGCGGTTTAACTAACCTTACATTTTCATTTCATATAGTTTTTTTTTTTTTTCAAGAAATTTACAAAAATAATCAAAACAACATTAAAGGGGTACACCGGTGGAATTTTTTTTTAATGACTTGGTGCCAGAAAGTTAAACATATTTATAAATTACTTCTATTAAAAATGTTAATCCTTCCAGTAGTTATCAGCATGCTGTATACTACAGAGGAAGTTGTTCTTTTCTGTCTGACAACAGTGCTCTCTCCACGACTGAACCTTTGTCCAGTTACATAGACTGGCTCCTTCGCCCACTTTTACGGTACACCCCTACGTACGTAAAAGATACAGGTGACCTTTTGATTCTAATGCAGGATTTTGTTTGGCAAGATGGATTTCATTTGGCATCTATTGATGTAGAAAGTCTCTACACCCGCATCCCTAGGGATGCGGGTGTGGAGGCAGTTAGAGAGTTCCTCCAGAGCACTGACAAATCTCCCTCATTTAGCAACTTCATCAGTGATGCTCTCACCCAGATACTCAGCCATAATGAGTTCCGCTCGGGAGATGATTGGTATAGGCAGGAGACCGGTACTGCGATGGGCACACCGGTCTCCTGCACTTACGCCAATCTCTTCCTAGCGGTCTTTGAGAGAAGATACATTTTCTCGGAGTCAAACCCATACGCCAGGCACATCAAGCTCCTACTTAGATACGTAGATGATGTCCTGGAGGTGTGAGACGGCTCCGGGGAAGTGTTCCTACAGTTTGTGCAACACCTCAATACCCATAACACTGTCAACATGCTATATACCTCGGTTTTTGGAATGAATGAGCTAGACTTCTTAGATGTCTAATTCATAGTGGAGAGGGGCCATTTACATACGGTTGGCTACCGTAAGGATATAGCCAGGAATGCCCTTCTCCACTATGATAGCTCACATTCACCCATGTCAAGAAGGGTATCCCGTATTCGCAATTTCTTATCAATAGCACTACAGAAAGTTACATGCAGCAAACTTCTGACTACAAAATAGAGGGTATCCTCAGAAAGTCATAAAGGAGGGCTTCAAGAAAGCTGAAGCACGTGACAGACAAGAGTTACTTACCCCTAAGAAAAGAAAAGAGTTCATAATAAAGCAAGTAGGTTCGTATTCTCCTTGGATAATTCCAATATGAATAATAGAGTGTCTGCAGCAATTAGGAAGGCATGGTACATACTACAAGCAGACCCTGAATTGGGAGCTAGGACTAAAGAAGGACTACTGATCACATTCAGAAAAACTCCTACCCTCAGAGAGAAATTGAACCAACCCACTAGTCAGGATAAAGAACAAGGTCAGGATAACTGGCTCAGCAGAGCGGGTCCCACGGGTAATCATGCCTGTGGCAGCTGCTCTTTCTGTAGTTACAGTATGAATAGCAAGACCATTCGAATTGGAGGTTTCACCCACACTGTTAGGCAACTAATTACATGTCGGACGACTTTTGTAGTATACGTGCTGTTTTGTCCGTGTGGCCGATTTTATGTGGGCAAAACCATCCGACAACTAAGGATCCGCATACGTGAACACCTGTATTCACTTAACACTGAAAAAGGTGCCCCCAGATGTATTGCCCACATGAAAGACGCCCATGGACTTAACTGTAGAGGAGTGAAATTTGCCGGTCTGGAGAGGGTTAATGTCCCTGTAGGTGGCGGAGACAGACATAATCTGTTACTCCAGAGGGAAGCCCGATGGATTTTAAAATTGGGCGCCCTCGGTCCACTCAGTTTGAATGACCGCCATGATCTCAGCCCGTTTTTGTAATTGTTTTTAACTCACATTAGTGTTGTTTTAGTTGCTATGGCAACTCACCTGTTAATGTATTTAGGCACGGACAGGTAGCGAGGTGTCCAGCGTTGGCTGAGGAAGTGCGTCACTTCGCACAAAAACGTTTCCAGACACGCCCCCAGCCGACCGCTGGAGCACCTGACCTGATCGTACCTCCATTGAAGATGCAATAAAGAATATCCAGTTTTTATGGTGAGTGCCTATGACTTCTTCTTTACTTTGATTGTTCTGCTTGACTATATCTACTAGAGCACCCCATACTGGAGACCAGTGCACCGGTGTATACCTTCAGGACTGATCTTTCCGTGATACGGACACCATGCTGTTAGGCAGTGCCGACTCAGTCTCTCATTGACTGGTTCAACAGTGCTCTCTGCTGACACCTCTGTCTATATCAGGAACTGTCCAGAGTAGGAGCAAATCCCTATAGCAAACCTCTCCTGCTCTGGACAGTTCCTGACATTGACAGAGGTGTCAGCAGAGATCACTGTGGTCTGACAGAAAAGAACAACACAACTTCCTCTGTATTATACAGCAGCTGATAAGTATTGGAAAGATTAAGATTTTTTTATAGAAGTAATTTACAAATCTGTAAAATTTTGTGGAGCCAGTTGTTTTCTATCAGAATACCCCTTTAACATCATACATCAGTCAGTCAGTCAGTATGCATACAACAATAATGTATCGGGTAGCTGACTTTAGAGTCCATATAGATGAAATTCATATAAATGAACTTACCTTACATTTTAATAGTTCAGACATTTACGCATGCGGCGGTACCACATATGATCATGTTTATTTTTGATTACATTATTTTATTTAAAAAATAGAAAATGGGGAGTGATTCAAACTTTTATTAGGGTAGGGGCTTATTTACATTTATTGACTATTTTTATTTATTATTTTTAAGTCCCATTGCATGCAGCAAAATCACGGGTCCCGATCAGGCTAGAGTAGCAGAGCACTGATAACACTGATCAATGCTGAGCCAAAGCTCAGCATTGATCAGTGTTATCAGTGCTCTGCTACTCTAGCCTGATTGGGACCTGCGATTCTGCTGCAAATGTCCAGATCAACTCCCTGAGCTTACCGGCAGTGATAGATCCCACATTTAGATGCCAGGGCAGTACAGGTATGGCCTTGGTCCTTAAAGAACCAGGACGCCAGGGCGTACCTGTACGCTCTTCGTCCTCAAGGGGTTGAGGGTATGTTCAAACAAACTGGATCTGCAGCAGAATTCATGTCAATAAAGCAATATAAACAAAGAGGATCTGCTGCAGATTTAAAGCTGTGTTTACAGTGTGAATATACCCTAAGGTTAGTGTCACGTGCTGTATTTTTCTGCGGCTGATTTTGCTATCTGTTGACTTCAATGGGTAGGAAAAATATGCAGCAGCAAAATACGCAGGAAATGCGGCACGTGTGACTCTACCCTAAGGGCTCGTTCATACAAGCGGATTTCCTTTCAAACTCGCAACGTGTTTCCAAGTGAAAGTTTGAAAGTGGGCTGGCTCTCCCCCAGCTGTCAGTGGGAAATTTTCAGCAGCAGAATCTCTGTTGCGGAAAACCTGCTGCATGCCTCATTGAAGCCAACAGGGTCTGTGGCGGATTTTCAACAGCGTAAATTGTCAGCTGAAAATCTGCTGCAGACAGGCCACGGAGCCCCTGACCCCGGGAAACACACTGCGAGTCTGAAAGGAAATCCGCTCGTGTAAACGAGCCCTTAGGGTGTGTTTACATGTGGAAAATCTGCAGCAGACCCCATTGAATTCGATGTAATCTGTTTAGGATTTCCTGTGTGGGGAAACCCGCAGAAGATCCGGACGTGTGAACTTGACCTGCAGTGGAATTTCATCAGCACAGTTTTATCAGGGAAAATCCCAGTGCTGAATCCCATTGACTGCAAAGTGGATTCTGCCTGGAACTTCTAAGTGGAAGCTCTGTACCCCCCCCCCCCCCCCCCCCCACCACACACACACTTTCCGAGACATACAAGTTCACTCCCATCTGATTATTCTCTGAATTGTCAGACAAACTATAAACCCACCCACATATTATGGGAATGTTGGGCCCTATAAAGAAACTGTAAAAATGTGTGGAATTAGGGCACCCTTAAAGGGGTACTCCGGTGGAAAACAATTTTATTTAATCAGCTGGTGCCAGAAAGTTAAACAGATTTGTAAATTACTTCACAAGTAGAAAAGACAGACGTGCATTGGAGCACTCACCTCGGATACCAGGCAATTTCTTATAAAGGTGCTTTTATTTCATGCTTGTATGAAGGCGGAAAAGCAGGGAGGGGGATAAAGATGACACACAAGCGGGTGGGTGATAGCCGGTGGGCCACGCATCGTCAGGCCCCTGTCGGCAGGTGTGATTCAGACAGGTATAAAGCAAAAGACCAGGGGAGGGATCACAAAAAAACACACCCATTAGTGAACAAGTGTTCTAATTTAACTATATGTGTACCGGTGATCAGTAAACAATGATATGTCTTTTAAAACCAAGTCTGAATATGCGTCTACAAGTCACTGAGAAAAAGGTGAACTGAAAAGACTACAGGGAGGCATATTTCTAATAAAGCATTTAGTTCATTCTTATCGTTCAAGCCTAGGGGTCCTGTTGCATTACAACGGATGATCCACCTGGCTTCTTTCTTCAATAGAAATTGATCTTTATTTCTGCCTCCTTGTGCTTTTCCCACTCTTTCTAAACCAGCAAATTTTAGGGTATTTGGATCTCCATTGTGATACTGTATCATATGTTCAATAAACCGGGTTGACCCCTTCCTCGTTTTCAATGAATGGATATGTTCTCTTACCCTATGGAACAGTGGACGAATAGTTTTTCCTATATAGTAGAAACCGCAATCACAGAGTAGGGCATATACAATGTGATCTGTCCTATTATATTGTGACCTCCTATTGCTACTGTTTTCTCTTCCAGATTATAGTTACAGTATGGACATGTTCCGCACTTGAAATTACCTACTGGTCTCACATCAGTTAACCAATCCTTTTTATTAGTTTCTTTGCTGGCACATTTTTTGATGTAATCATGTATAGTTCTGTTTTTCTGTAGGTAATTATAGGTGGTGTTCCAGTTATGGACCGGAGGTCCTCATCTGTTTGAAGAATGTGCCAGTTATTTAGAATTGCTTTTCTTAGGGTGTTGTTCATATTAGTGTTTTTGAAAGAAAAAAAATCGCATGATCTTCATTGCTTTTTCTACTATCTTTAATAGGGCCTGCTAGCAGTTTTTCTCTTGACACTGCACTAATTTTCTTTTTGGCTCTTTCGCATACACCTTTAGGGTAACCTCTCTTTTTTTTTAGTCTCAGCATTAATTCTTCTGCCTGTTCGTTATATTTTTGTTCAGAATTATTTATCCCTTTTAACTGGACAAGGTGTCCGTATGGGATACTGTCCCTTACTTGGGGGGGATGCGAGGAACCATAGTGGAGTAGGGCATTTTTAGATATCGTTTTTCGGAAACCTGAAGTAATTATTTTATCGTCAATCACATCCAATTTTATATCCAGAAATTCCAGGGATTCGCCTCCAAATGCATAGGTGAATTTCATGTTTACATCATTAACATCATTCAAGTACGAGACAAACTCCTGGAATTCCTGGTGTGAACCATCCCATATGACCAAAAGGTCATCCACAAAACGCAACAGCAATTTAATCTGACGGGTGAAAGGATTCAGGGAGGTGAAAATGTCATTTCTTTCAAATATAGCTAGGAATATATTGGCGAACGAGCACGACATGGGCGTGCCCATCGCCGTACCTGTTTTTTGATTGAACCACTGTTCTTCAAACTGAAAGTTGTTATTAAGCAAAACAAATTTTGTTGATTCAGTCACAAATTCCCTGAACATCGTTGACTTATCAGTACTCATTAGAAATTCGTCGAGAGCCCATATACCCGCACCGTGCGGGATGCGGGTATACAGGCTCTCTACATCAATAGACGCTAGGGCAAATCCAGGTTGCCAGGGGAAATTCTCCAATGCTGAGATCACATCCCCCGTGTCTCTCACATACGTGAGGATGGACCTCAGCAGTGGGGCAATGAGCCACTCGATTTGTAAATTACTTCTATTAAAAAATCTTAACCCTTCGAGTACTTATTAGCTGCTATATACTGCGGAGAAAGTTCTGATCTTTTTGGATTTCTTTTTCTTTCTGTCCACGGTGATCTTTGCTGACACCTCTGTCTGTATAAGGAACTGTCCAGAACAGGAGCAAATACCCATAGCAAACCTATTCTGCTCTGAACAGTTCCTGATACAGACAGAGGTGTCAGCGTAGAGCACTGTGGACAGAAAAAAAAAGAAATCCAAAAACAAAAGAACTTTCTCTGTAATATACAGCCGCTAATAAGTACTGGAAGGATAAAGATTTTTTAATGGAAGTAATTTACAAATCTGTTTAATTTTCTGGCACCAGTTGATAAAAAAATAAAAAAAATATAAAAAAGTTTTCCACCGAAGTACTCCGCTGCCCCAGCTTGGAGCGGGCGGCGGGGTCATGATATCACTGCAAAGCCCCTCTTGACGTCACACCATGCCCCCTCAATACAAGTCTATGGGAGGGGTCATGGCGGCCATCACGAGGGGCGTGGCAGTGACGCTGCGACCCCGCTGCCCACACCCAGCATTCTAAATGAACACTGGATGCTGCACAGAGATCCCCCGCCACTGAGACCACTGTGATCAGACATCATATCCCCTATCCTTTGGATAGGGGATAAGATGTATAGGGGCGGAGTACCCCTTTTAAATAAAGTAAACCGATTTTAGGGAGGGTTGGACACAGGCCCTTTTTTAAGCTTCAGATAAAAAAAATGTGCCTTCACTTGAATTTTTCGTTACTTGTACATTTTTTAATACCCTATACATGTATTTCATTTTCATTCATTTTCTTAGTTTTTCAGTTGTTTTTAATTTAAAAAAAAATAACCTAATTATCTTTTAGGAAAATGGAGCACTCTTTGGAAGACAACCTTACCACACGTTCTATGCTGAGAGGAATACTAGCAACAGAGCCAGTTCGTGCAGCAGTAAAGCATCCGTCTCAAAAAAGGTAAAGGACACACTCACCCAGATTGGGGGACATTGATCAAAGTCAGTGTAGGTCACTGATTTTCTACACATTGGCCCTTATTTACTAAGAGTGTTGTGTAGGTTTCTTTGTGGGTTTTAATTCCCTACAATTTATTTTCCATGGTATTTACTAAGGTTTCCCTACATTTTACACTTTCCCTACATTTTGCTTTTTTTACACATGCTCTGATCTGTCTGGTTTTCCTCAGCTCAAATCCACCACATTTTCTGTGGAAACCTTAGTAAATATGTTGGGTTTTTGTGAAACTGTCGGAAACATGCCCCTTTTCAGATACCACGCCCCCTTTTCCATCAGTCACGCCCCTTTTTCGGGTTTTCTTAGCAAAATGGAGAGTTTGTCAGGGTTCTTTTCAATTCTGGCGCAAAATCTGGCACAGACAGAATTTCTGGCGCAATGCAACAGAATCTGGCGCACAACCCTACAAAACTTGTTGGGTTTTGCAATAGTAAATGAGGGCCCGTATTGTAGTAGTAGTAGTGTACATGCACCAAGTTTATGAAATGGTGCAGGGCCTGTGATAAATATGGGGCAATTACACATTTAAAAATTTTTTTACTTCAGAACACCACTTTGTATGTTCCACTTCCCTGCCACTTTTGTCCGATTTTTTTTGAAAGCCAGTTTGGTAAGCCAGGTTTGGGCTGGTGTAGTGTTTTTGTGTCATTGAAGGCTGTGCGACAAATCTTTTTTTTATTTTTATATAAAGCAGTGGATTTCCAAACTGCGGCCCTCCAGATGTTGCAAAACTACAACTCCCAGTATGCCCGGACAGCCGTTGGCTGTCCGGGCATGCTGGAAGTTGTTGTTTTGCAACATCTGGAGGGCCGCAGTTTGGAGACCACTGATATAAAGTAAAGTCGCACGTCGTAAATCACTGACCACTGCAGGGTAAAAGGAAGAGCCTGTGTAAAACTAGAAATCCTCCAGGCCGGTGTACATCAAAAAGTCGCCCAATATCTCACAATTGTGACATTTCAGCGAAAACCTGTGTAAATGTCCCTCATTGTCTTTTGTAAAAGCCATGTTTACTAGAAATTGAATACATATCTTTATTGGTAATTACAAAAAGGTAAAAAAAATATACAATTACACATCACATATAGGCACCAGAGTATATATAGAGAATAGATATGTTGGCTAGACCCATAGGGTATAACATACTATAGAGAGATGTGCCAGGCACAAATACATAGTAAGCATACATACAGTGCACAAAACAATGCAAAGGATAGACCTGGACATAAGTAATAGATAAATCATTTAGGGTGCCAAACCATACCTATACAAACCCCAACGAGCGTTTCACTACAAGACTGCTTCCTCAGGGGGCGTGGCCATGCCACGCCCCCTGAGGAAGCAGTCTTGTAACGAAACGCTCGTTGGGGTTTGTATAGGTATGGTTTGGCACCCTAAATGATTTATCTATTACTTATGTCCAGGTCTATCCTTTGCATTGCTGGAAGTGGTGGCACTTTCAGATTCCCCCTGCTGGAGAGCGACTGTATTGTTTCCTCCCTTCTTTTAGGATGCATTCACACCACGTTTTTGCAATACAGTTCCCGTATCAGGTTTCGGACTAAACTGAATGAAAACGTGTTTACAATTTTTAACCTATATACGATATGAAAAATTATGTCCGGTTGCATCCGTTTAAAAATTTTTTAAAAAGTATAAGTTTTTATATTTTCATTCCATTCGGTGTGCACTGCGCATATGCAAACCCAAAAACCGTATTGTGCAAACCGGATGGAACCGTACATACATACAATTCTCATTGACTCTCATGTTAAAGGAACCATATACAGTTTTAATACGGTTTTTCACCAGGACAAAAAAAAGTGTTAGGGAACGGGAAAAAAACGGACAAAAAGATGCAAAAACTACACAACCAGATGCATCGTTTGGCATACAGTTTTCAATGGAGAGTCAATAAATACAGTTTTAAATGGAGTGTCAATACATACAGTTTTCAATATGGTTCCATACGGTTTTCAAATTAAAAACGTATACGGGAACTGTATTGCAAAAACATGGGGTGAATTGCACCCTTATAGAGGTGTGCAGCACAGTGCCCAGAATTAATGGCGAACCTTTACACAGGTTTTCATTAATCTCCCCCTGTATTGTTAGCATAATTATGTTAGTATATATTTATGAAATTATTCTCACTCAGTTGCTTTTTTTTTCTTTTAGTGGATATCGGCGATCATCTACATCTTATTTTCGTCAAGATGAGAATTCCTCATCCCCATCTATCAATTTGCGCAGTAAAATGAAGAATAAAGTTAGACGTTCCCTTAGAAAATCGGTACATGATTATTTTCTTTTAGGCATTTCATACTTTACTTTACAGGATAAGCTTATATTTCTTAATTTTTATTCATCTCAGGCTGTTGAAACTTCAGCGCTTAAAAGAAATGTGGAACCTAATTCAAAAACGAAGTTAAAATCTGCAAAGAAGGGATCTTTTCCCATTATGGAGGATATAGATAAGATCACTCCGAGGACCTTGTTAAAAAAAATTATTCAGAACGGTAAGTGTCGTTGATCATAAGAACGATGGGTTAATTTTGAATAAATGCATAGCTTGTTGCATATTGACTTTCACATGAATCTACAAAGGGCTTCACATTTAACTCATATCAGTGGAGCGCGTGCTGTCTACCATATGCACTGCTCACTCAGAGCCCGATCCTGTTCAGGAGATCACGGGGGTCCCAGCAGTCGGACCCCCGTGATCAGGTGCTTAAGTGTTTTGGCTGCAGTACTCCTTTAACCACTTAAGGATCCTGGTACTTAAGGACCAAGGGTGTACCTGTACGTCCGTGAGAATTCCGGTCCCCGCCGCTCGCCGAAATCATTCAGCAGGCATCCCGTGACAACGCCTGGGGGGGGGGGGGGTGAATTCACACCGAAGATTTGCAGCAATTCCAGTCATATGGGTAACGTCTGACCCGATGATCTGGAATTAGGTGATCGGCAGTGTACTATACACCGCTAATCACCTCCTGTTGCTGGGGGGGAGGTGGCGATCACGTCACCTCCCCAGATGAGCTGCTATTGGTCGAGGAGGGGTTAATGTCCCCTTCTCTCAGCTCTGCTAGCCCACCGAGTTCAGTCAGTGGGCAGATCTGAGAGAAGGAA
This sequence comes from Hyla sarda, assembly GCF_029499605.1. NCBI lineage: Eukaryota > Metazoa > Chordata > Amphibia > Anura > Hylidae > Hyla > Hyla sarda. The sequence goes on along the minus strand of NC_079194.1, from coordinate 203,686,671 downwards.
CCAGGGACCCGCCCTCTGACCATATCTTTGCCCCTCAGGGCAGAAGAAGTGGCTTACTACCACCTGTAGCTCAGGGTAAGTTTGTGTGGAGGGACAGGTAGGAGTTTTGCAGCGTTACCAGGGCCTTATTAGGGCTCCAGGGTGCTGCATTTGGCCACCTTTTATTTATTCTTTTTGGCCGCAGCGTTTATTTTTTATAACGGTGTGTGATATTATATCACACACCTTTTTATATTGAGTTTGCACCGAGCACCCGCAGAGCAGTTTCCGTCAAATATGGGGTATGTCCTTACTCCGAAGAAATGTATTTACAAATTTACGTGGACATTTTCTCCTATTACCACTTGTGAAAATGAAAAATTTGGGGAAAAAAACAACATTTTAGTGAAAAAAAATATAAAATTCATTTACACGTCCGACTTAAACGAAAAGTCGTCAAACACCTGTGGGGTGTTAAGGTTCACTGTACACCTTGTTACGTTCCTTAAGGGGTGTAGTTTTCAAAATAGTATGCCATGTTTTTTTTTTTTTTTTTTTTTTTTTTTTTTTTTTTTTTTTTTGTGCTGTTCTGGCACCATAGGGGCTTCCTAAATGGGACATGCCCCCCAAAAACCATTTCAAAAAAATTCACTCTCCAAAATCCCATTATTGCTCCTTCCCTTATGAGCCCTCTGCTGCGCCTGCAGAACACTCTACATCCACATATGAGGTATTTCCTTACTCAAGAGAAATTGGGTTACAAATTTTGGGGGGATTTATCTCCTTTTACCCCTTGTAAAAAAAAAAAAAAAAACTGAGTCTACAAGAACATGCGATTGTAAAAAAAAATAAGATTTTGAATTTTCTCCTTCACTTTGCTGCTATTCCTGTGAAACACCTAAAGGGTTAACAAACTTACTATATGTCATTTTGAATACTTTGTGGGGTGCAGTTTTTATAATGTGGTAATTAATGTGGTATTTCTAATATGAATGCCCTTCACTTCAAACCTGAACTGGTCCCTGAAAAATTCCGATTTTGAAAATGTTGTGAAAAATTAGAAAATTGCTGCTGAACTTTGAAGTCCTCTGATGTTTTCCAAAAGTAAAAACTAGAGATGAGCAAACTTACAGTAAATTCAATTCGTCCCGAACTTCTCGGCTCGGCAGTTGATGACTTATCCTGCTTAAATTAGTTCAGCTTTCTGGTGCTCCCGTGGGCTGGAAAAGGTGGATACAGTCCTAGGAGACTCTTTCCTAGGACTGTATCCACCTTTTCCAGCCCACCGGAGCACCTGAAAGCTGAACTAATTTATGCAGGAAAAGTCATCAACTGCCGAGCCGAGAAGTTTGTGACGAATCGAATTTACTGTAAGTTCGCTCATCTCTAGTAAAAACATGTCAACTTTATGATGCAAATATAAAGTAGACATATTGAATATGTGAATCAATATATAATTTATTTGGGATGTCTATTCTCCTTACAAGCAGAGAGCTTCAGAGTAAAAATAAAGCATACTTTTCAAATTTTTCCTGAAATTTTGGAATTTTTCACCAAGAAATGATGAAAGTATCGACGAAAATTTACCACTAACATAAAGTAGAATATGTCACGAAAAAACATTCTCGGAATCAAATTCATAAGTAAAAGTATTCATAAGTAAAAGAGTTATTAATGCTTATCTGGTAAGATGTGCAAAAAATGCTCTGGTCCTTAAGGTAAAAATGGGCTTGGTCCTTAAAGCGTACCCGTCCGATCCAACAAAAAATTTTTTTTTTAACCCCTCAAGGACCAAGGACGTACCGGTACGTCCTTGGTCCTGCTCTTCTGATATAACGCGGGGTTACACAGTAACCCCGTGTCATATCATGGCGGGCCCGGCGTCATAGTGAAGCCGGGACCCGCCTCTAATAGCGCGCAGCGCCGATCGCGGCGTCGCGCGCTATTAACCCTTTAGCCGCGCGCTCAAAGCTGAGCCGCGCGGCTAAAAGTGAAAGTGAAAGTTCCCGGCTAGCTCAGTCGGGCTGTTCGGGATAGCCGCGGCTAATCGCGGCATCCCGAACAGCTGACAGGACAGCGGGAGGGCCCCTACCTGCCTCCTCGCTGTCCGATCGCCGAATGACTGCTCAGTGCCTGAGATCCAGGCCTGAGCAGTCATGCGGCAGAATCGTTGATCACTGGTTTCTTATGAGAAACCAGTGATCAACATAGAAGATCAGTGTGTGCAGTGTTATAGGTCCCTATGGGACCTATAACACTGCACAAAAAAAGTGAAAAAAAAAAGTGAATAAAGATCATTTAACTCCTCCCCTATTAAAAGTTTGAATCACCCCCCTTTTCCAATAAAAAAAAAAACACAGTGTAAATAAAAATTAAAATAAACATATGTGGTATCACCGCATGCGGAAATGTCCGAATTATAAAAATATATCATTAATTAAACCGCTCGGTCAATGGCGTGCACGCAAAAAAATTCCAAAGTCCAAAATAGTGCATTTTTGGTCACTTTTTATATCATTTAAAAATGAATAAAAAGTGATCAATAAGTCCTATCAATGCAAAAATGGTACCGTTAAAAACTTCAGATCACGGCGCAAAAAATGAGCCCTCATACCGCCCCATACACGGAAAAATAAAAAAGTTATAGGGGTCAGAAGATGACAATTTTAAACGTATTAATTTTCCTGCATGTAGTTATGATTTTTTCCAGAAGTCCGACAAAATCAAACCTATATAAGTAGGGTATCATTTTAATAGTATGGACCTACAGAATACATATCAGGTGTCATTTTTACCGAAAAATGTACTACGTAGAAACGGAAGCCCCCAAAAGTTACAAAACAGCGTTTTTTTTTCAATTTTGTCGCACAATGATTTTTTTTCCCGCTTCACCATAGATTTTTGGGCAAAATGACTGACGTCATTACAAAGTAGAATTGGTGGCGCAAAAAATAAGCCATCATATGGATTTTTAGGTGTAAATTTGAAAGAGTTATGATTTTTTAAAGGCAAGGAGCAAAAAACGAAAATGCAAAAACGGAAAAACCTCCGGTCCTTAAGGGGTTAAATATATCACTCAGTACCTAATCCTGACCATGTGCATCACATTTTTATGTGTCTAGCACCTTTTATTTATTTATTTTTTTTACACTTTTTAATTTAGCTCACTAGTCTGAATTACTCTCAAAGGGAGGGGGCGTGGCCTCACTGTGCAGGTCTCCGCCCCCTCCCTCAGTATGTTGTCTGCTCACATCTCCCCTAGCATTAGCAAAACTACAACTCCCAGCTTATCCTCACTGACAGTAGCGGGACACAAGCTGACAGTGGGAGGATTTTTCCTACAGCTGTGAGTCCTGCGCTCACAGCTGTCAATCAAGGACGTGTGTCCATGACATAGGTGATGACGCATGGACACAGCAGGACTAGTATGTGTCCAAGCAGGCGGGGGGGGGGCGGACCCGCAGTTGTTTGACTGGCTTTTTCAGTAACCTATTGATTTTGCATGCTTTACAACATATCAAAAGTTTTCGTATCTGACAGTGCCCATTTAAGGGGTTAAATATGTGAATAAAAAAATATAGATCACAGTGCAAAAAAAGTAGCCCTCATACAGCCTTGTATACAGAACATTGAGAATGTTATAGGTGGTCAAAATAGGGCATTTTTAAAGATACCGTATTTTTTGCCCTATAGGACGCACCAGCGTATAAGACGCACCCAATTTATAGGTGCAAAATCTAAAAAAATAAAGATTCTGAACCCACCAGTGGTCTTCAACCTGCAGACCTCCAGATGTTGCAAAACTACAACTCCCAGCATGCCCGGACAGCCGTTGGCTGTCCGGGCATGCTGGGAGTTGTAGTTTTGCAACATCTGGAGGTCCGCAGATTGAAGACCACTGCATAGGAGGTAATACTCACGTGTCCCCGCCGCTCCGGACCCCTCACCGCTGCCCTGGATGTCGCTCCATCGCTGTCGCCGTGTCCCCGTCGCTCCGGAACATCTTTGCTACCGGCCGGGTATCCTCGCTCTCCGTCGCCGTCATCACGTCGTTACGCACGCCGACGCACGTACGTGACGACGTGATGACGAGGAAGGAGAGCGCCGGCCATACAGGGGATCCCTGAACGGAGAAGACACCGAGGAGGCAGGTAAGGTCCCCCCTGGTGTCCTGTAAGCACTAACCCGGCTATTCAGTCGGGCTGTTCGGGACCGCCGCGGTGAAATCGCGGCGGTCCCGAACAGCCTGACTGAACAGCCGGGTCAGTGTCACTTTCCCTTCAGATGCGGCGGTCAGCTTTGATCGCCGCGTCTGAAGTGTTAATACAGGACATCACCGCGATCGGTGATGTCCTGTATTAGCCGCGGGTCCCGGCCGTTGATGGCCGCAGGGACCGCCGCGATAGGGGTGTATTCGCCGTATAAGACACACCGACTTTTCCCCCCCAGTTTTGGGGAAGAAAAAGTGCGTCTTATACGGCGAAAAATACAGTATATAATCTCCATTAGGGCATGATAGGTGACCTCTAGTAGACTCTAAGCTTCATACTAACTTTACTCGGGGAACATCCCTGTACCTCTAGAACAAACACCTCACCTTCTGCCGCACATCCATGGCGCAATTAGAACTACTTGTAACACGCTTCACAGTTTGCTGTCTTTTATATGTTTGTAAATGACCTACATCCCTGTACTGTTCTTCTCCATGGGTCTGATCACTTCCTGGTTTCCTTTCTGAACTGTGACCCTGCAGTTGCCAGGCAACAGAGCACACACTTTCCCTTAATCCTCCTTGCTAACATACACAATAGAGACTAAAGAGCAATATGCAGATGAACTGAGCATGCCTGACCGTTTCAGTGGATGTCCAAAGTTGGTCATAACCAAGGGCAACACGACAAAACTGGGAGGTCACATGGGGGGGATTAGTAAGTATTTTTGTACGTTGTCATACATGCATGTTTATTGGAAATATATTTAACCTATTTAGGAAAATTAGACATAAATACATAAATGTATGCTCTAATACTCTAACACTTTGCAAACCAGGATGTACATTTACATCCTGTACATAAAGGGAGCACAAGAGCTGCGCTGTCTTCATGCATGGTGGGTACTGGGTGCTATCAGCAGCCAGGGGCCCACCAATAATTGCAGATATCAGCTATCACACTGTTGCCCGCCAATAACCATTCATATATTGTGATCAATACTGCCTACAGAGCACAGAACAGTATTAGCAGTCTAATAATTGCTATAAATAGTCCTCTAGGGGGACATTAAAAGTGTAAGATAAAGATAAAAAAATAAAATAAAAAGCCCAGTTCCCCCTTTTCCCATTTTACCCAAAAAAGTGTAAAAATAAATAAACATACATATTTGGTATTGGCGCTTGTATAAATTTCCAAACTATCAAAATATAATGTTAGTCCTCTATGGTGAACGGCGTAAACGTATGAAAAGAAGTCCGAATTGCTGCTTTTTGGTCTCATCACATTACAAATAATTTTTTTTTAATGATTTAAAAGTCACATATATGCAAAATTGTTACAGATTAAAAACTACAGATCGCGGCGCACGAGCACTAATACAACTGCGTATACTGAAGAATACTAAAGTTAAAGGGGGGTCAGAATAGGGAAATTTTATACATTCCTATTTTGTTTAAAAAAGTTTAACTTTTTTTTTTTAAATGTAGTACAATAATTTGAAAAGCGTGTATCCATGGTTGTCATTTTAACCCGTTGGGGACTAAGGGCGAACAGGTACGCCCTTGCTCCCTGGTACTTAAAGACCAAGGGCGCACATGTACACCTGTGGGAATTCAGTTCTCCGCCGCGCACGGGGCGGTGATCATAACAGGATTACTGCTGATATCTATCAGCAGCCATCGTGAAACATTGCCTAGGGGGGTCCTAAGACCCCCCCCCCCTGTCGGCGATCGCTGTGATTCGCCGGTCAATTCTGACTGGAGGGCCAGATGTTGCAGAACTACAACTCCCAGCATTCCTGGCCTGTCTGGGCATGCTGAGAGTTGTAGCTTTGCAACATCTGGAGGGTCACAGTTTGTAGCCCTTCAGATGTTGCAAAACTACAACTCTCAGCATGCCCAGACAGTCCAGGCATGCTGGGAGTTGTAGTTCTGCAACATCTGGCCCCCAGATGTTGCAGAACTACAAGTTCCAGCATGCCTGGACAGTCTGGGCATGCTGGGAATTGTAGTTTTGCAACATCTGAAGTGCCACAGTTTGGAGACAGTATTCTCCAGACTGTGGCCCTCCAGATGCTGCAAAACTACAATTCTCAGCATACCCAGACTATCCAGGCATGCTGGGCACTATAGTTGTGCAACATGTGGCATTTCAGTTGTTGTCGAACTAAAACTCCCAGCATGCCTGGACAGTCTGGGCATGCTGGGATTTGTAGTTTTGAAACATCTGTAGAGCCAAGGTTTGAAGACCACTACACAAATTTACAATTCCCAGCATGCCCAGACTGTCCAGGCATGCTGGAACTTGTAGTTCTGCAACATCTGGAGGGCCAGCTGTTGCATAACTAAAACTCCCAGCATGCCCTTCAGCTGTCAGTACATGCTTGGAGTTGTAGCTTTGCAACAGCTGGAGACACACTGATGGGGAAATACTGAGTTAGGGTCTGTTACCTAACTCAGTGTTTCCCAACCCTTGGGCCCCCAGCTGTTGCAAAACTACAACTCCCAGCACACACTGACAGACAGTGCATGCTGGGAGTTGTAGTTTTCCAACAGCTGGATGTTTGCCCCCCCCCCCCCTCCCATGTGAATGTACAGGGTACATTCGCACTGGCGTGGGGGTTTACAATGAGTTTCCGCAGCATATACACACACCCCTTACACAGTTACCCCCAACCCCCCCCCCCCCTCAATAACATTGAAAAACGTCTCAGCAAAATTCGCTCTCCAAAATCCCATTGTCGCTCCTCTTCTGAGCCCTCTAGTGCACCCACAGAACACTTCACATCCACATATGAGGTATTTCCATACTAGAGGGAAATTGGGTTACATGTTATGGTGGCTTTTTCTCTTTTTACCCTTCTGAGCCCTCTACTGCGCCCGCTGAACAATTAACATAGACATATGAGGTATGTGCTTACTCGAGAGAAATTGGGTTTCAAATACAAGTAAAATTTTTCTCCTTTTACCCCTTGTAAAAATTCAAAAATTGGGTCTACAAGAACATGCGAGTGTAAAAAATGAAGATTGTGAATTTTCTCCTCCATTTTGCTGCTATTCCTATGAAACACCTAAAGGGTTAACAAACTTTCTGAATGTCATTTTGAATATGTTGAGGGGTGCAGTTTTCATAATGGGGTCCATTATGGGGTATTTCTAACATAAAGACCCTTAAATTCACTTAAATTCACCTGAACTGGTTTTGAAATTATCATGAAAAATTAGAAAATTGCTGCTAAACTTTGAAGCCCTCTTCAGAAAGGAAAAACATGTCAACTTTATGAGGCAAACATAAAGTAGACATATTGTCAATGTGAATAAATATATAATTTATTTGGAATTATACATTTTCCTCACAAGCAGAGAGCTTCAAAGTTAGAAAAATGATAAATTTTCATAACATTTTGGAATTTTTCACCAAGAAATGATGCAAGCATCAATGAAAATTTACCACTAACATAAAGTAGAATGTCACAAAAAAACAGTCTCCGAATCAAATTCATAAGTAAAAGCATTCCAGAGTTATTAATGCTTAAAGTGACAGTGGTCAGATGTGCAAAAAATGCTCTGGTCCTTAAGGTCAGAATGGGCTTCATCCCCAAGGGGTTAATAACATTGCCCCTAAAAATAAAGAGAACATGGCAGTTTTAGACTAAGTTGCACTGCGGAAAAATCCAACCCCGTAAAAAAATTTTTTGCTAAATTGTAGCTTTATCAGTTTCCCACTACAAGAAAAAAAAGTTTTGATTCTTAAAAGTCGAGGAGGAAGATGCAAAGTCGAGCTCCACATTTCCTCTACAGGAAACATGTGACCTTCACTCCAGTTCAGCCCCACCCACTCCGCACCAGCATCACAGGTCCTTCAGCCATAATCTTTTCTATATTGCACTGCTGATCTCTGCCCCCATGTGTACTGGTCTAATGATCTCAATGGGTCGTACACCTCCAGCACCTAGCAGATACAACGCAGGTTCTGACTGATGTTTCTGGCGATCTCTGCTCTTCAGTGTGTTACCCCAGTAGAAAGGAGGTTTGTTACAGAAGGCCACCCTTGCAGTAATGCAATTACTAAAGGAGGGGATTTGTTAGTGTGTCACCCCAGAAGTAAGGTGATTATGAGGAAGAGGTTTGTTACAGAGTCACCCCAGTAGTGAGGTTGTTACATGAGGAGGTTTATTATATAGTGTTATCAGTGTGTTACACAATGTGGAAACGTGATGTAGCAAACCCCTTCCTGATGTAATCCCCTTATTACAGAGTTTGCACCCTGAAACAACCCCCCTCTTTATGTAATGGGGTGACACTCTGTAACAAATCTCCTACTCATGTAATTGCCTTACTGTTGAGTGACACACTGTAACAAACCCCTACTAATGTGATCCCCTTAAGGACCGGCCTGGTTTTACAGCTTAGGACCAGAGCGTTTTTTGCACATCTGACCACTGTCACTTTAAACATTAATAACTCTGGAATGCTTTTAGTTATCATTTTGATTCCGAGATTGTTTTTTCGTGACATATTCTACTTTAACATGGTGGTAAATTTTTGTGGTAACTTGCATCGTTTCTTGGTGAAAAATCCCAAAATTTGATGAAAAAATTGAAAATTTAGCATTTTTCTAACTTTGAAGCTCTCTGCTTGTAAGGAAAATGGATATTCAAAATACATTTTTTTTTAATTTCACATATACAATATGTCTACTTTATGTTTGCATCATAAAATTGACGAGTTTTTACTTTTGGAAGACATCAGAGGGCTTCAAAGTTCAGCAGCAATTTTCCAATTTTTCACAAAATTTTCAAACTCACTATTTTTCAGGGACCAGTTCAGGTTTGAAGTGGATTTGAAGGGTCTTCATATTAGAAATACCCCATAAAAGACCCCATTGTAAAAACTGCATCCCCCAAAGTATTCAAAATGACATTCAGCACATACCTCATATGTCTATGTAAAGTGTTCGGCGGGCGAAGTAGAGGGCTCAGAAGCGAAGGCGCGACAAGGGGATTTTGGAGAGTACGTTTTTGGGGGGCATGTTGCATTTAGGAAGCCCCTATGGTGCCAGAACAGCAAAACCCCCCACATGGCATACTATTTTGGACCCCTTGAGGAACGTAACAAGGAATAAAGTGAGCCTTAATACCCCACAGGGGTTTCACGACTTTTGCATATGTAAAAAAAAATATATTTTTTCATTAAAGGAAATCTGTCATCAGAATCACCTGCACTAAACCTGTTACACGGGCTTGTAGTGCAGGTGATCCTGATTAAAACGCTTCTTACCTGGTTAAAAATGGTTCAGCGCTTCTTCAGATATCTTTATCTTTAGTTTTCTGTTATTCCCTGGCTTGGGACTCAGTGGGAGGTGTTATCATCTGGGACTCGGCCACACGTCATTCTAGCTGGGCGGAGCTGCCGCCCGGCTCATGAATATTCATGAACTTATCCTCCTGGTCTAATTCTTCTTTCTCGGTCTAAGTTCATGAATATTCATGAGCCGGGCGGCAGCTCCGCCCAGCTAGAATGACGTGTGGCCGAGTCCCAGATGATAACACCTCCCACTGAGTCCCAAGCCAGGGAATAACAGAAAACTAAAAATAAAGATATCTCAAGAACCGCTGAACCATTTTTAACCAGGTAAGAAGCGTTTTAATCAGGATCACCCGCACTACAAGCCTGTGTAATAGGTTTAGTGCGGGTGATTCTGATGACAGATTTCCTTTAAAATGCGTGTTTCCCCCCAAATTTCCCATTTTTCAAGGGTTAATTGCAGACAATACCCCCCAAAATTTGTTACCCCATTTCTTCTGAGTACGGAGGTACCCCATAAGTTGACCTGAAGTGCACTACGGGCGAACTAAAATGCTCAGAAGAAAAGGGGTCATATTTGGCTTTTTGAGAGCAAATTTTGGTCGGGGGGGCATGTCGCATTTAGGAAGCCCCTATGGTGCCAGAACAGCAAAAAAAAACACATGGCATACCATTTTGGAAACTACACCCCTCACAGAATTTAATAAGGGGTGCAGTGAGTATTTACACCCCACTGGCATTTGACAGATCTTTGGAACAGTGGGCTGAGCAAATGAAAAATTAAATTTTTCATTTTCACGGACCACTGTTCCAAAAATCTGTCAGACACCTTTTGGGTATAAATGCTCACTGTACCCCTTATTACATTACGTGAGGGGTGTAGTTTCCAAAATGGGGTCACATGTTGGGGGGTCCATTGTTCTGGCACTATGGGGGCTTTGTAAACACACGTGGCCTTCAATTCCGGACACATTTTCTCTTCAAAATCCCAATGGCGCTCCCTCTCTTCTGAGCATTGTAGTTCGCCCGCCGAGCACTTTACATCCACATTTGGGGTATTTTCTTACTCAGAAGAAATGGGGTTACAAATTTTTTTTTCTTCCTATTTTCCCTTGTGAAAATGAAAAATTTAGGGTAACACCAGCATTTTAGTGAAAAAATTTTTTTTTTTCATTTTCCCATCCAACTTTAACGAAAATTTGTCAAACACCTGTGGGGTGTTAAGGCTCACTATACCCCTTGTTACATTCCGTGAGGGGTGTAGTTTCCAAAATGGGGTCACATGTCGGTATTTATTTTTTTGCGTTTATGTCAGAACCGCTGTAAAATTAGCCACCCCTGTGCAAATCACCAATTTAGGCTTCAAATGTACATAGTGCGCTCTCACTCCTGAGCCTTGTTGTGCGACCGCAGAGCATTTTGCGCCTACATCTGGGGTATTTCTGAACTCAGGAGAAATTGCGTTACAAATTTTGGGGGTCTTTTTTTCCTTTTACCTCTTGTGAAAATAAAAAGTATGGGGCAACACCAGCATGTTAGTGTAAAAAAAAAAATTTTTTACACTAACAGGCTGGTGTAGACCCCAACTTTTCCATTTCATAAGGGGTAAAAGGAGAAAAAGCCCCCAAAATTTGTAGTGTAATTTCTCCCAAGTACGGAAATATCCCATATGTGGCCCTAAACTGTTTCCTTGAAATACGACAGGGCTCTGAGGTGAGAGAGCGCCATGCGCATTTGAGGACTAAATTAGGGATTGCATAGGGTTGGACATAGGGGTATTCTACGCCAGTGATTCCCAAACAGGGTGCCTCCAGCTGTTGCTAAACTCCCAGCATGCCTGGACAGTCAGTGGCTGTCGAGAAATGCTGGGAGTTGTTGTTTTGCAACAGCTGGAGGCTCCGTTTTGGAAACACTGCCGTACAATATGTTTTCAATTTTTATTGGGGGGACAGTGTAAGGGGGTGTATATGTAGTGTTTTACTCTTTATTATGTGTTAGTGTAGTGTAGTGTTTTTAGGGTACATTCGCACTGGCAGAGGTTTACAGTGAGTTCCCTGCTAGGAGTTTGCGCTGCGGCGAAAAATTTGCCGCAGCTCATACTTGAAGCAGAAAACTTACTGTAAGCCTGCCCGTATGAATGTACCCTGTACGTTCACATGGGGGGGGGGGGGGGGGGGGGGCAAACCTCCAGCTATTTCAAAACTACAACTCCCAGCATGTACTGACAGACCATGCAGGCTGGGAGTTGTACTTTTGCAACAGCTGGAGGCACACTGGTTGGAAAACCTTCAGTTAGGTTCTGTTATCTAACTCAATATTTTACAACCAGTGTGCCTCCAGCTGTTGCAAAACTACAACTCCCAGCATGTACTGATCACCGAAGGGCATGCTGGGAGATGTAGTTATGCAACAGCTGGAGGGATCGCAACTACAACTCCCAGCATGCTGAGACAGCTGTTTGCTGTCTGTGCATGCTGGGATTTGCAGTTTTGCAACATCTGTAGAGCTACTGTATAGAGACCACTGCAAACTGTGGCCCTCCAGATGCTGCAAATCTACAAATCCCAGCATGCCCTGACAGCAAACAGTTGTGTGGGCATGCAGGGAATTGTAGTTTTGCAAGATCTGGAGGGCTATAGTTCAGAGACTACCATATAATGGTCTCAAACTGTAGCCCTCCAGCTGTTGCAAAACTATAACTCCCAGCATGCCCAAACAGCTGTCTGGGCATGCTGGGAGTTGTAGTTTTGCAACATCTGGAGTGCTACAGTATAGAGACCACTATATAGTGGTCTCGGACAGCAGCCCTCCAGATGTTGCTAGGCAACTTACCGGCTTCCGTCGGATCCAGGGAGCCTGCTGCACGACATCGCCGATCTCCGACGCCGATCGTCGCCCGCAGCCTCCGCAGATCGGTAAGTGGATCTTCGGCGCCGGTCCTCTGTCGTTTCCCCGTTCTGCCCCACCTATTGTGGGAGGGCAGGACGGGGAAAACGAAAGTTAACCCCCCCCCCCGCCCCCGATCTGCTATAGGTGGTCGCGTCTAGACCACCAATAGCAGGGATAGGAGGGGTGGCACACCTGCCACCTCACTCCTATCTCTTCAGGGGGATTGTGGGTGTCTTAGACACCCGCGATCCCCCTTATATTCCGGGTCACCATAGACCCGTAATGACCTGGAATGGCGCAAATCGCAAGTGTGAATTCACTTGCGATTTGCGCCGATCACCGACATGGGGAGGTCTGATGACCCCCCTGGGCATTTGCGCGGGGTGACTGCTGATCGATATCAGCAGTCACCCCGGTCCGGTCCCCGCCCGGCGTGCGGCAGGGACCGAAATTCCCACGGACGTATGCGTACGTGCCTGGTCCTTAAGACCCAGGGTGCAGGGACGTACTCATACGTGCTTGGTCCTTAAGGGGTTAAAGGGGTACTCTGGCCCTAAGACATCTTAACCACTATCCAAAGAATAGGGGATAAGCTGTCTGATTGCGGGGGTCCCGCCGCTGGGAGCCCCTGCAATCTCTCATGCAGCACCCACCTGAGTGAGCTTCACGCAGCGATGGAGGCTCAGAGTCTGAAGCCTCACAACCACGGGGCCGGAGTATCGTAATGTCACGCCCCCTCCCATAGACTTGCATGAGGGGGTGGGCGTGACGTCACGATACTCCGGCCCAGTGGTTGTGAGGCTTCAGAATTGGAGCCTCCAGCATTTTTTATTTCAATTGCTATTACTGTTTAGTGTTATTTAGACTTTACAGGTTGATCCCCGGAATTCATCATGCAGGCTGACCGTCTTAACTTATCAGGTCCCAGCAATTGGTCCCAGCAATTGGGCTGCCGGTGGTCCATTGAGTTTCCCAAATGCCCTGAAACTGCTTTGGATGCCGTGATCAGCATCACTGCATATAAATGGTTAGTGACGGACATCAGTGTGATCGCTGATGTCCGCCATTAGCAGTTAGGTCCTGGCTGCTGCAGTGTCACACCATCCATTATGTGAGTGCAGCTCCTGCTGACGCTTCATGTGCATTACGTAAATGTACGTCATGGTTCGCTAAGTACAAGGACACCATGACGTACATTTACCTCCTGTGTCCTCTTGGGTTTAGGGAAAATTTACATCACTTTTTATTTTAAACTAAAATGTTATATGTCTGTATGATCTTACATTACTGCCTGAGCATATATAATGTTCTCTTACTGAAAAGCCCTGGGCTGGAAGTATGAGAGGGCCATCTTTGGAAAGTGCAGTTTAAGAACTATTGGGTGAATGACAAAGACTGCATTGATCGCATTTCATGAAGAGCTGACTGGCAGAGCGCCATCCTCACATACACGTAGATTGATCTTCTACGTGTCCTCCACACCACAACATTACTGCTATTAAAGATGCTAATTATTGTTCCTGTTTTATCTTGAATCGTGTTGCTGAATTTAGAGTCTGTGTTTATAGGAGCAAAACGTATACGTGACATATATTCTTAACCTACCCCCTTTTTTTTTTTTTTTTGGTCCTAAGAGGATGAAGTTTCTATAATTGTTTCCCAGAGGTCAAAAGCAGTTGGTGATGATGATGATGATAAAAAACAAGAGAACTCACCTGCCGCTCAATCAAGCAGGTAAACTGATTTTACTGCCATTAGAGCCACAGATCGTGAAAACTGTCAGAAGAGGTGTCAAATAAAAAGATAACTTCTAAACTTTATAAGGTTATGCTGGACAAAAAGGGTAAAGTGTTAGTGCACTTTAGTAGGAAGCATTGGGAGAAAGACCTAGGGAAAATTATGAGTGGTTTGGAGGGATATTCGGTTGTTAAAAATGAGCAGTTCTCAATGAATTACAGGGGTCCCTCAACATACGATGGTAATCCGTTCCAAATGGAACATCGTTTGTTGAAAACATCGTATGTTGAGGGATCTGTGCAATGTAAAGTATAGGACAATAGTCTACAACCTGCGGACCTCCAGATGTTGCAAAACTACATCACCCAGCATGCCCGGACAGCCGTTGGCTGTCCGGGCATGCTGGGAGTTGTAGTTTTGCAACATCTGGAGGTCAGCAGGTTGAAGACCACTGGTATTGGAGGTTGTACTCACCTGTCCCCGCCGCTCTGGACCGTCACCGCTGCCCTGGATGTCGCCCTCCATCGCTGTCGCCGTGTCCCCGAAGCTCCGGCAAGGCCTCTGCTTCCCCGGCATCCTCGCTCTCCGTCGTTGCCATCACGTTGTTACGCACGCCGCTCCTATTGGATGACTGGATGGCGTGCGCAGCGACGTGATGACGACGATGGAGAGCGCCAACGATGCAGGGATCCCGAGGACAGGTAAGTGATCATCAGCGGACCACACGGGGCACAGTAAACGGCTATCCGGTGGCAGCTGAAGCAGTTTGCGCTGCTGGATAGCCGTTTATGCGATGGCCCCGACATACAAAAGCATCGTATGTTGATGCTGCCTTCAACATGCGATGGCCTCTGAGAGGCCATCGTATGTTGAAATGATCTGGGGCCATCGTAGGTCGGGGGGGGGGGGGGGGTCGTCACCTATGAAAGACGAGACCCCAGCTTAACCCCTTCCTGACCCATGACATACATGTACGTCATAAGTCTGGTGAGCGGACATGACGTAATCCCGTGGGTCAGGTCTGTGTCATAACCAGGAGATGTCCACCGCCGACATCGGCCGGTAAGGCTTCTTTCACACTACAAAATTACTCAGTTTTAAAGATCCGTTGGAAGTTCCGTCTGAAAATCGGCTGTCAAACGGCAGTTACAAAATCCTATACGGCCGTTAGAAAATCCCATTATAGTCTATGGGATTTTTCTAATAGCCGTTTTAATAATGGCCGTTATTTTGTGACTGGCGATAATTAGTGCATGCACTATTTCTCCCGTTCATTTGTCCATCACAAGCCTCCAGAGTACGGATATTCATGGTGCGGCATAGTATGCTTTTAATATTTTTTTTACTGCTGAGGAGGGTGGTTGGGTTGTTGCGGGATAGTTGGAGTGCAGCTATTTGGTGGCAGGCCAGTCAGGGTGTCACCCGATGCTGTACTCCCCCGCTCCCTGTCACACTCTAGCAACGCTACTGGTGATAAAGGGTAGATAAAGAACTTTGCTATTAACATAAGGGAAAACTTTTCTGCTTTAAATAATGCTTTTGTAAGCGGGTTTCCCGTGATTTGCTTACGTGCGATTTATTTATCAAGGTTGTGCGACTATTTGATAAATAGGTCGCATGTAAGAAAAAGTAAGTTAAAAAAAAAATTGGCACATAAACATATTGAAGGAGATTTATCATTCTTTTCAAAACGTATGGCTTTTATTAATTCATTTATTTTCTAAAATTGGAAAATTAGGGTGATTTTATTTTTTATTAGGGGAGGGTTTATGTAATTTTAGAAATATTTTTAACATTTTTTGTTACACTTTTTAAGCCCCCATAGGGGACTTTTATATGCTTCACTGTATAATGCTGTGCCTTTTGCATAACATTACACAGTGAGATTGGTGATCCACTGATACAGCCTGGCTGAATCAGTGACTTGGCGATTGACTGCAGGAGGCTCATCAGACCCCTGCAACGATGAGCCCCCTGAGCTAGCCTACATGTAGGATTGGCGTTGATCATGGCGACTGAAGGGAAATTATGGTTAGCAGTAGGATCGCCGCTGCCCATCATTAGTGATGAGTGTCCGGTTACTAATAGTAGCCGACACTCATCACTGTGAATTGAAAGCAGAACCTGCACTCGCTTCAAAGTTACAGGTTCGCCCTGGTGTGTTAAGGCCCAGGCAGCAAGGAGGTACCTGTATACCTGATGCCCCCAAAATCTGACATTACAATGCTACACACTAAATATTCAAACGAGGAGTGGGGACCCTGCTCGCGAATGTTTACAGACTATAATAGATGGGGTTGGGACAAAAGGTAGAAAATGCTACAATGGTCCAGCCATGTTTTATAAATAGGGTAGGTTACATTAAAGGGGTATTCCAGGCAAAATCTTTTTTTTATATATATCAACTGGCTCCGGAAAGTTAAACAGATTTGTAAATTACTTCTATTAAAAAATCTTAATCCTTCCAATAGTTATTAGCTTCTGAAGTTTTCTGTCTAACTGCTCAATGATGATGTCATGTCCCGGGAGCTCTGCATGATGGGAGAATATCCCCATAGGAACTGCACAGCTCCCGGGACATGAGTCATCAGAGAGCAGTTAGACAGACAGAAAACAACAACTCAACTTCAGAAGCTAATAACTATTGGAAGGATTAAGATTTTTTAATAGAAGTAATTTACAAATCTGTTTAACTTTCCGGAGCCAGTTGATATATATAAAAAAAAAAAGTTTTGGCCTGGAATACCCCTTTAAGGTTGCTGAACCAATCACCAACCAATCTCTGAATGTCTAAATTGCATAGAGTAGTAAGAGCTTGCTTCAGGGAGGTGAGGATAACTGCAGCGCTGGACAGACTAGAAAGAGGATGAAGGTCAACGTTTTAAATTCCCAAGGTGCAATGCATTTTGCAGCACAGCAGGCTGCTTCATCAGTGCTACAAAACGCGTTGCATCTTGGGAAATTAAACTGTCGAACTTCATCCTCTGTTCTGTTCAGCGCCGCAATTATCCTCACCTCCCTGAACTTACTACACTTTGTTTCAGTCGAGTGGAAAGGCTGCAGAAAGACCAAATATCTGTTCTTTGCCATGGGTATGGGGTACACAACCATTTGGGGTAAGTGTATTCTATATCTGCACTTTATAGTAACATTTGCACAGACTATACTACTCTATGCAGCGCTCTCGCTTTGCTTTTTAAAGTTTATACAAGTTAGGGTGAACACTGCCAAATGATAGAAAATGATAAATCTGAAAACTAATGCAATGTAAAAATGTGGTTTCTCCTTTATAGTGTGGGCAACATAAATCTAAGTTTACCCGATCTGCAGGACACAGAAGAAATTAAAGTGTTTAGAAAATCCAGGAAAAAGAGAAAAATGAGGGTTTCTGAATTTGAAAGAGAAGTGGATGAAAGACTGCCTAAGAATAAAGGTATGAACCCCTTTATTTCATCACTATATATTGCCTGTAAATCATATTCCCAATGTGATAGTCAGGTACTGAAAGGGTGTATTTCCCTACCTGATCTGAGGGAAACCTTCACCTGGGGCCTAATTAAAGGGGTACTCCACTGCTCAGTGTTTGGAACAAACTGTTCTGAACGCTGGAGCTGGCGCTGGGACCTTGTAATGTAATAGCCCTGTCCCCTCATGACGTCATGCCCTGCCCCCTCAATGCAAGTCTATGGGAGTAGGCGTGACTGCGGCCATGAGGGGGCAGGGCATACAACATACTAGCTCCCGGTGCCGGCTCCAGAGTTTGGAACAGTTTGTACCAAATGCTGAGCAGCAGAGTACCCCTTTAATGAAGCCCAGCAGAGATGGTAAGTATGTTATAAGGAGTTCAGACAGTGTGGTCTGGGCTCTCCCCTACATCTCAGATTGATGCAATGGGGGGAGGGGGGGAGATACCGTGTCCCGTTGCCAGACGGGCCCAGCAAGTGGTTGTGGTGGACACACAAAGTTTCACCAGTGTGGACGGTGTTGTGCAAACGAGAGGAGTGTTTGTTCCCCAGGAGAGGGACTGTCTGATGAGTTGGCTGTATAACACAAGACAAGCTAAGTGTGAACAGTGTGTTAAGAGGTTGCAGAGTACATGTGTTTTACACTGGCTGGGCCAAGCCCTCTGGTGGCATAGTTAGGGCAAGCTATAAAAGTGTAGTTAGTGGCCCAAACACCCAGGGATTTATTGGGCTTTATTTTTGTTTGGCTATATCCGCAAACTAATAAACCTGGCAAGGAGCCAGTTCTTCACAAGGCAGCTGCTGTGGTGTGGTTACTCCTGCATGAAAAACGTGTCCTGGACGAAGTTGGGACGATCCCTGAGATAAATCCCTAATATATAATCTCACACTAGGTAATTGCTTGAACTACTCATGATTTTCAAATTCCTTGAACATGCACTCACTGGCCACTTTATGAAGTACCTTCAATTGCTTGTTAACACAAATAGCTAATCAGCCAATCACATTGCAGCAACTCAATGCATTTAGGCATAAAGACATGGTCAAGACAACTTGCTAAAGTTCAAACAGAGCATCAGACTGGGAAAGAAAAGGGATTTAACTTTGAATATGGCATGGTTGTTGCTGCCAAACAAGCTGGTCTGACAATAAAAAAAAAAATACTGATCTATTTGGATTTTAACACACAACCATCTCTAAAGAATGGTCTGAAGAAAAAAAAAAATCCAGTGAGTTGGTTGATGAATGGGTAGACTGGTTTGAGAAAGCAGAAAGGCAACAGTAACTCAAATAACCACCTGTTATAACCAGACCATGCCGATTACCATCTCTGAAGGTACAACATTTCGAACTTTGAAGCAGATGGGCTACAACAGCAGAGGACAATCCCAGGTGCCACTCCTGTCAGCTAAGGACAGGAAACAGGCTATAATTTGCACAGGCTCACCAAAATTGGACAATGGAAGACTGGAAGAATGTTGCCTTGGTCTGCTGCTTTTCGAATTTTACTGCGACATTCAGATGGTATGATCGGAATTTGGAGTAAACATGAAAGCATGGCTCCATCCTGCCTTGTATCAGTGGTTCGGGACAGTGGTTGTGGTGTAATGGTGTTTGGGACCTTTCCTTCTGATGGCTACTTCCAGCAGGATAATGCATCATGTCACAAAGCTCACATTATCTCAAACTGGTTTCTTGGAAATAAAAATAAATTCACTGTATTCAAGTGGCCTCCACAGTCACCAAATATCAATCCAATTGAGAATTTTTTGGGATGTGGTAGAACAGAGAGCATACATCTCCCGGCCCAGCTGCAGGAGTCCCAGGTGGCTGCAGAGTGATCCCAGCCGGGGCTCCTTTTAACACCTTAACGACTAAAGACGTAAATGTACGTCCTGATGCGGCGGTACTTCGTGCACCAGGACCTACATTTACATCCTGTACATGACCGCGAGCATCGGAACGAAGCACGGGTCATGCGCGGCAGGTTTTTATGTCCCCATAAGGGGACTATTGCTAAAAGGAATTTAAAAAAAGTAAAAAAAAAAATTGAAAAATCCCCTCCCCAATAAAAATGTAAAATGTCCCATTTTACCCCCAAAAAGTGTAAAAAAAAAAAATAAATAAACATATTTGGTATCACCGCGTGCGTAAATGTCCGAACTATTAAAATATAATGTTAGTGATCGCGTACGGTGAACGTAAGAACAAAAAATCCAAAATTGCTGCTTTTTTGTCACATTTTATAAAAAAAAAAATAAAAATAAAAAAGTTTTATATACACAATTGTGGTATCAATAAAAAGTACAGATCACAGCGCAAAAAATGAGCCTTCATACCGTTGCTTATACGTAAATAATAGGTCGTCAAAATAGAGGGATTTTAACCCCTTAACGACCACGGACGTATATTTACGTCCATGGCTGGCTCCAAATCTGTGAAGCGCGCTCAGAAACCAGGACGCGCCAATCGGGCTGATGTCCGGTATTAACTCTTTAGACGCTGCAATCAAAGTTGATCGTGGGAAAACGGGAGACATCCATACCGGCTAGCTCAGCGGAGCTGTTCGGGACCGAACAGCTGAGAGGACAGCGGGAGGTGTCTGACCTTTTTCCCGACTGTCCGATCTGCATTTGATTGCTCCAAGCCAGGCTTGAGCAATCAAGCGCAGAAAACACTGATCAATGCATGCCTATGGCAATGCATTGAACAGTGCCTGCAATCAGTGTATGCAGTGTTACAGCCCCTAGAGGGGGCAATAACACTGCATGAAAAAAGTAAAAGAAAAAAGTTAATAAATGTGATTTAATCCCTTCCCTAATAAAAATGAGAATCAACCCCCTTTTTCCCATTTAAAAATTAATAAAAATAAAAACAAACATATGTGGTATTGCCTCGTGCGTAAATATCCAAACCATAAAAATATATTGTTAATTAAACCGCACTGTCGATGGCGTACATGTAAAAGAAAGTTCCAAAGTCAAAAATAGCTTATTTTTTGTCACTTTTTATACCATAATAAAAATGAATAAAAAGCGATTAAAAAGTCTGATCAAATCAAAAATGGTATCGATAAAAACTTCAGATTACGGCACAAAAAACTGAGCCCTCATACCGCCCCGTTCGTGGAAAAATAAAGTTATAGGAGTCAGAAGATGACAAAATCAAACCTATATAAGTAGGGTATCATTTTAATTGTATGGACCTACAGAATAAAGGTGTCCTTTTTTACCGAAAATGCACTGTGTAGAAACGGAAGCCCCCAAAAAAGTTACAACATGGTGTTTTTTCTTCAGTTTTGTCGCACAATGATTTTTTTTGGGGGGGTTTTGCCATAGATTTTTGGGTAAAATGACTGATGTCATTACAAAGTAGAATTGGTGGCGCAAAAAATAAGCCATCATATGGATTTTTAGGTGCAAAATTGGAAGGGTTATGATTTTTAAAATGTAAGGAGGAAAAAAACGAAAGTGTAAAAACTGAAACAAAGCTTGGTCCTTAAAGGGGTACTCCGCCCCTAGACATCTTATCCCCTATGATAGGGGATAAGATGTCAGATTGCCGGGGTCCCGCTGCTGGGGACCCCGGGGATCGCTGCTGCAGCACCCCGCTATCATTACTGCGCAGAGCGAGATCGCTCTGCACGTAATGACGGGCAATACAGGGGCCGGAGCATCATTACGTCACTGCTCCGCCCCTCGTGACGTCACGGCCTTCCCCCGTCAATACAAGTCTATGGGAGGGGCGTTGCGGTCGTCACGCCCCCTGCCATAGACTTGCATTAACGGGACGGGACGTGATGTCATGAGGGGCGGAGCCATGACGTCAAGCTGCTCCGGCCCCTGTAAGGCCCGTCATTCCGCACAGAGCGAACTCGCTCTGCGCAGTAATGATAGCGGGGTGCCGCAGTGGCGATCCCCGTGGTCCCCAGCAGCGGGACCGTGGCGATCTAACATCTTATCCCCTATCCTTTGGATAGGGGATAAGATGTCTAGGGGCGGAGTACCCCTTTAAGGGGTTAAAAGTACTAATTTTGTTTAAAAAGTTTGCTTTTTTTTTTTTTTTTTTGGGCGCAGCAATAATAGAAAAGTATGTTATCATGGGCATCATTTTAATAAATAGTCTTGACCCACAGAATAAAGAACACATGTCATTTTTACCGTAAATTGTACGGCGTGAAAACGAAACCTTCCAAAATTAGCAAAATTGCGATTTTCCTTTTAATTTCCCCACCACAAATAGTATTTTTTGGGTTGCGCCATACATTTTATGGGAAAATTAATTATGTCATTACAAAGGAAAACTGGTCGTGTAAAAAAAAAAAAAATGTCTGTGGATAAAAATATCAAAGAGTTATGATTTTTAGAAGGCGAGGTCAAAATGGGCTTGGTCCTTAAGGGGTTAACATACCACAGCGCTGCAGAGTTTTTCTATCTCCTACTGTAATAACAAATTTCCCAGGTAGTAGACAGATGGGAGATGTGCAGCGTGGGCAGGTGGGACCAGAGACAAGCCGGGGGGGGAAGTAAAGCAGTGTCCCCATCTTTGTAAGTTAGGGTAGCGGGATCAGAATAAGGCTGGGTTCACACTACGTTTTCTCCCATCCTGGAGCGCATACGGCAGGGGGGGGGAGCTAAAAGCTCGCGCTCCCGTATGTCACCGTATGCGCTCCCGTATATCATTCATTTCAATGAGCCGACCGGAGTGAAACGTTCGGTCCGGTCGGCTCATTTTTGCGCCGTATGCGCTTTTACAACCGGACCTAAAACTGTGGTCAACCACGGTTTGAGGTCCGGTTGTAAAAGCGCATACGGCGCAAAAATGAGCTGACCAAACGTTTCACTCCGGCCGGCTCATTGAAATGAATGACATACAAGAGCGCATACGAAGGCATACGGGAGCGCGAGGTTTTAGCTCCCCCCCCCCCTGCCGTATGCGCTCCCGTATGGGAGAAAACGTAGTGTGAACCCAGCCTAAGAGTGATGCCAGCCCGGGCTCCTTTGTACAGTTGTGATATCATATTTCCCGCTTGAGTCGTGATAACTGCTGCCAGCGGGAAATATGAAATCTGCTCCCCAAAGCAAGTTTTGTTTTACATTGTTTTGGAGGGGTTGCGATTTTTGGTGCGACTTTCGCACTTGATGAATCCCTGAGTTAAAAGTAAAAAATGAAATTCACTTTGGTAAGCTCTTCTGTAGCTTTTCGCTTACAGCCAAATGTCACACAAAAATTGCTTAGGCGCTTATTCGACTTTTTGTGCAACTTTTGCAAGCAAGAAAAGAGCTCTAAATCCCTTGATAAATGTCCCCCATGGTGTTTTCTTGCTTTAAATGGAATGTTTTTTTTTCTTAGACAACTATAACATTTCACATAAAAGTTTTGATCCATCTTTATCAGCTACCTCCTCCAAAATGTCAAGGTAAGAGGTGTTTTGTATTATTTCGTTAAACCTGTGTACGTATAGTGAATGCTGTATGATGTTTACTAGTTTTATATTCTTGCCCCCTGCACATTACATTAGTTTTACCAGAACCAGAAAAGGAAATGTAGCTAAAATAACTGTAATACAACAGGGCATTACAAGCTTTTTGCAGTTAGAATTCATTAGTTACCGTATTTTTCGCCCTATAGGACGCATCGGCATATAAGACGCACCCAATTTTAAAGGTAAAAAACCTAGAAAAAAAAAAGATTCCGAACCCAACAGTGATCTTCAACTTGCGGACCTCCAGATGTTGCAAAACTACCACTCCCAGCATGCCCGGACAGCCGTTCGCTGTCCGGGCATGCTGGGAGTGGTAGTTTTGCAACATCTGGAGGTCCGCAGGTTGAAGACCACCGGATAGGAGGTAATACTCGCATGTCCCCGCCGCTCCGGACCAGTCACCGCTGCCCTGGATGTCGCCCCATCGCTGTCGCCGTGTCCCCGACGCTCCGGACTTCTTCTTCCCCGGGATCCACGCTCTCCGTCGTCGTCATCACGTCGCTACGCACGCCGCTCCTATTGGATGACGGGACGGCGTGCGTGATGACGTCGAAGGAGAGCGCCGCCATGCAGGGGATCCCAGCACGGAGCAGACACCGAGGAGGCAGGTAAGGTCCCTCCCGGTGTCCTGTAAGCTGTTGGGGACGCCGCAATTTCACCGCGGCGGTCCCGAACAGCCCGACTGAGCCGGGTTAGTGTCACTTTCGCTTCAGACACGGCGGTCAGCTTTGATCGCCGCGTCTGAAGGGTTAATACAGGGCATCACCGTGATCGGTGATGTCCTGTATTAGCCGCGGGTCCCGGCCGTTGATGGCCGCAGGGACCGCGGCGATAGGTGTGTATTCGCCGTATAAGACGCACCAACTTTTCCCCCCCAGTTTTGGGGAAGAAAAAGTGCGTCTTATACGGCGAAAAATACGGTACCAAAGTTCTGTGATCTCAGAAGCCTCTGATCTTATTCCAGTAGGCAATTTCTATGTAGTATCATGGGCAGGAAGGAGTGTGAGATGTGTGGCTTGTAGACAGACTGCCCTTTTACATGGACAGATTATTGTGACACAGTGATTATTGTCATTATAGTAACACAGTAAAAAAAAAAACCTACTGTAAAACCCCTTTAACTAACCTTCTGCCACTCCCTGGTAACCTCCAATATGAGCCTGTAGGGGACTAATACACCTCTGTCCACCATCTACACTTATTGGACACTCGCAATCGGGCTGCTGGTGGTCCGATGAGTGTCCCCAAAGCTCTGCACTGATCACTGCATCTAAAAGGTTAGTGGCAGAAATCGGCAGAGCCATATGAGGGCTTGCTCACAAGCATGAGGCTCAAAAGCCATTTTAGGCAGGGTGAATTGTGGGTGGGTGGGTGGATGGGTGGATGCTCGATTGAGATTATTAGTCCCAATTCAGTGCAGCACAGGTCCTCTCTTTTCCCTGCTGTACTATATATTTTGAAAATGCTGATGATGTAATGATGATAAAAAAAGTTAAGCCTTTCATATTTATTCATTTCAGGTTAATTGACGATAAACTGGAAGTTTCAGCTGCACCAGAATCAACCTTTAAGAGAGGCTTACTGCGCAGGCCTAACAAAATATGCTTAGTGTCACTAGGGGACTTCGAGCAAGGAGTGGAAGACAAATACCAGCTGTTAAAAGGTAATTTATAAGCTGTTGTTATCATCTCATAGGAAGTGATTCTGAGGGTTTACCTTTAATTTGTGCTGTGGATTCAGCAGTGGTCCATTCTGTGGATAAAGAAAATTACACTTGGAATGTTTATATTGCACATAGGTTAGGTGTTATACAATGCAATAATATAGTAAAATCTTAGTGGACCCCTCCCAATAGCGGACAGTATTTAATTCACCGGCAGAGTCCCATAAGATTTAATGTATTTGCACTCTCCAATTAGGGGGAATTCCCAATAGCGGATGAGGACACTCCCAATAGGGGACGACAAAACACTCCCAATAGAGGACAACCAGGCCTATGTGCCAGCCCTACCTTGTGCATAGGGCCGCCGTCAGGGGGTACAGCCAATACCCCAGTAAGGGGCCCAGGCCCTCACTGCACCCCTCTGCAGAAGCCACAGCACAGAAGCAGACGTACGTCTGCCGGCCACATCATTCCCCCCCCCCCCCCCCCCGCCACTTTATTCCCCTTTGCCAAATCATCCCCTTTTTTTTTTTTACCCCTGGTGCCACATAATTTTCCCTTCATCCCCCCCCCCCCGTGCTATTTAGGTCCCCCTTTATTGCCCTCTTTGCAAATTCATCACCCCCTCTTTACAATCCCCTGTGCCATTTCATTCCCCCTTTATCCCCTGTGCCACATCATAAAGAGAGGGGGGTGTTTACACAGAGGGTAATAAAGGGGGAATGAAATGGCATGGGTAGGGAGGATCAAGGGGAAATGATGTAGCTCAGGAAGTAAGGAGGGTAATTTGGCACAGTGCACGGGGAACTAAGATGGCACAGGGTACAAAAGGGGGATGAAATTATATTGGGGGTGATAAGGGGGGATTAAACGACTCTGGGAGATTCTACTGTAATATTGCTTTTTATTGTGTTTTATAGGTAATTATACTCTGGAGTGAGTACAGTACAGTATTCCGTTACATCTCTCAATAGCGAAAACTTTTTTATTCCCCGTGAGTGTCCGCTATTGGGAGATCCTACTGTATAAAGGCACATTGCCTCGTTGACTGCCAGGTGATGGCATTCATGTGATATATTGTGTCCATTGTGAATAGCCCTTTACATGAAATTTTAAAATGAGGGCTAAAATGATCACAATCACTCCCTTGCATACTTGACGCAGTATAACATCCATACATGAGTGATGGGAATAAGCCACTGCCAGGCACCACTGAACAAAAGGATCAAGCATATTGAGAACCAACCATACAATCCTTTTTTCCTCTTTCTGCATCTACCATTAGGGGAGAGTCAGTAGACCCCTATACAGTATGAAACTGCATAAATGCTGTTTTTTATTTGTCAACTAGCTTCCCAAGAATTAGTATAACATGTGATTAACTGGTACAAAAAAAATACTACAACTTACACCTAAAAAGCAAGCACTTCACTGCACCATTAATGGAAAAGTAAAAAAACAAACAAAAAAAAACATACCTGTCAGATCCCACAAAAAAAGGAAAGATTAATACATTACTTAGTACCTAATCCTGACCATGTACATCTCATTTTTATGCCTCTATCACCTTTATTTATTATAACAAGTCGTCTTTTCATTAGCTCACAGTGTTAGAAATCCTCTCAGGGAAAGGGGTGTGACCCTCCTTGTGGTGGTGGGAGGCTATTGGTGTGTGGTATGAGGGGCGTGCCCCTCCCTTGTGGTGGTGGAAGGTGATTGGTGCGTCTGCTCATACAGCCTTGTCCATGAATCATCTCTTGTCCATGACTCACGGACAAGCAAATGGTTCTGCAGGACAGGTTTGGGTCCCAGTAGGTGTGGGGACCCCTAGTGGTGGGGTTTTTAGGAGCCATTTTCTTTATTAAATGTAAAAAAAAAAAAAAAATTTACAACCAAATAACAACTGGTCTTTAATTTTCCTTAGTGCCAACAAAGTTTTTGAATCTGACAGTACCCATTTAACCAGTCCAGGACCAAGGGCGTACAGGTACTCCCTCCAACCTGGTACTTAAGCACCAAGGGCGTAAATCCCATTTACGGGGTTTAAACCACTCTCGCCAGTGGAGAACAGGTTAAACTCAGTGAGTCCCAGTTGCTATGGGCAGCTTTGACCCACAGCTAATGCCAGGCATGCCGATCGGGCTGATTCCCTGCATTAACCCTTTAGACGCCGCAATCTAAAATGAAGGTGAAACTATCCCAGCAGCTTAGAGGAGCTGATTGGGGCTATCGCGACAAAATCACGATGTCCCGATCAGCTTAATGGACGACAAGAGGGTCTTCACCTGCCTCTTCATCGTCCATTCGGCGATCTGCTGCTCCAAGCCTGCTCAGCAGGCTAGAGCAGCAG